>NC_052173.1:7800551-7930386 GCF_902713615.1 Scyliorhinus canicula | reverse complement strand
GTGTACACACCCCACCCTCTGGTCGCCGATATGTCCCCGGTGCTGGGGCCCAGCCCCTGGGTGTTTGGCTGTTGGCCGCTGCGTGTGTGGTGTTGCCTCCTGCAGTGAGGCATCATGGGATACCTGGCAATCACTCCCACATGTTATATGGCCCGACCCACCCACAGGAATCCCCTTGGGAGGTAAGTGGTTACTTAACTACAATTGCCAATTCCCTATGAGCAGCCTTCAGTCCATATGCCTGAGCATCTGCGGCCAGTGAGAGTTATGCTGGTCGGTGGGGCAGACGGCCTAGGGTTGCACCCGGCACGGAAGCACACGGAGGGGTTGGCAGGCGGACCTGGAGTGCTGAGAGACCCATCTCTTCCCCCAACCCGGGGGGCACCCCCCACCCCCACTCCGCTAACCCCTGCCGCCCCCCACCCACCAATGGCGGGCCACCCCTGACCAAGACTGGCTCTCCCACCCCTCCGGGCACTGGCGCACCAACCCCAGGGCCCTGGGCTCTATGCCTGAGAGTGAAGATGGCTACTCACCTCCTCGGATCCCCACAGCAGCCCTTCCGCCAGGTTCACGTTTTTAAAATATGTATCAATCAGCACCCGTGTAAGCATGTGCTGGGGAGGCTGTTAGATCACGGGGGGCCGTTAGGTAGCAGGTCGTTCCCGTTAATTGTATGGAGATTGGGCTTAAGTGGTGATTATTGGTTTCTTGCCACGCCACGGCGGGATTCTTTAGCCAACCAGAGTGGGCTGCTTAGAATGCATACAGATCAATGGCCTCGTCTCATTTATATCGTCTCTTGGGTTTTATAGAATTGTTGAAGGAAAACAGAAAACCAAATTTTTAGTCGGAACAGTTTTTCTTTGCTGTGGACTCTCGCTCAACAGAATATGGGTTGAAAGTGTCGAAATATTTTCCACATAAGATCCTTACAATTGGCAGAAAGAGGAACCTTCCATTCCATTCTTTTGGACTAGAGTCTGCACCGCACTTCAAAGGATTCAAATTTGTTACAGTTGCAACGCATTCTTTATCCAAAAGGGAGAGGAGAGCAGTCACTTCCGTTTTGTTTGTACCTTGGGAAAGATCCAGGGAACTTCAACACCTGGCAAACTACAGAGAAACCTTTAACCGCTAATTGACCTCAACAAATGTCTATTTTAAACAATTAGACTTTGTAACCTTACAGGAACAGGCAAGGTTACATATCGCTGAACTCCAATAGAAGAATAATGTGTTACAGTTTATCACTCATCTCCTTATCCTGTGACCTGACCACACCAGATTCATTAGTTCAAGGTCTAAGTTGCTTAAAGAATACTTTTCACAGGTTGTATGAGTGGAAAATATATTTTTTGTCTGGTTAATTATTTATTCTTTTGTAAGCGTTACTTGCACCAGATACAATTTTCTCACCTCGTAACACGTGGACATATCTTTCATACTGTAGAATGTCCATCAATCAAGTGACCATGGGCGGAATTCAGCCCAAAAATATCTTTGGGCGTGATCCACACTGCGCCAGAAAAGCAGCGTGGGCGATAGAAGCCGGGAGACCCTGCTCCCGGGATCTACCTGGTTCCTAACACCTTGCGAGATCTAACACAATCTCGCGAGCAGTTCCGATGTAAATCCTGCCCATTGTGGGTGGGATCACTTTTTAGCAAATCTGCATATTCGAGTGCGACAGCTAATCTCACTTTAATGTGCAGTTTCCCGACACACCTGAGGCGTTGGGATCTATCCCCTTTGCCTCCGAGAACTCGGGCGAGTGCTGTTCAGTGCTAGTCTCCACAGACAGGGACCAGGCAGAATGGCACTCGTGCGGGTCTCCCAGGGGATCGGAGGCCCCCAGGTCTATGCCCTTTTGGCAGGGAGGCACCACCAAGGTGCAAAGCTGATATTTTTTATGTGCTAGCGATCGGGTTGGGGTTGCCCTGCCCAGGTGTTTGGACCCTCCCATAGTGCATTGGGGCTTGGGGGAGGGGGATGGGGGTTCAGGGCCACATCAGGGGCCTCGAGATTGGGGCACCATTTAAACATGGCGTCCCAAACTCTCACTACACTGAGGAGGTCCAGCGATCAAGGCTCCTCGGTGTAGAAAACAAGGCTGTGTGCACCTCGGCTGCACGTTCCCCACTGAGTCCCCCTATCCAAAGCGATGGATTAATAAGTGGATCAGGGGTTATGGGGAGAAGGCAGGAGAATGGGAATGAGAAAAATATCAGCCATGATTGAATGGCGGAGCAGACTCGATGGGCCGAGTGGCCTAATTCTGCTCCTATGTCTTATGAAGTGGCATTTTATAGCCATTTGTTTCTCGACACTGCGAGCGCTCACTACGGGACTTTGTTCCCTTTCAGTTAAATCGCGCCCTTTGTGTCATGTTTGGCGGGGTTTTTCCCGCGGGCTTTTTGGGGAGATCCACATCGCTATTCACCCACACAATGACCGGAATTCTCCGGTCGGTGCGTTTCACTTTTCCTGCCGGCAGCATATCCCAGCCCACGGGTCACCTGGAGGCGTGGACTGGTTTCAATGGGACATAGTCAATGCACATAGTCATTTTTGGGGGCCGAGGGGATTTTCTCCCCGGTTTAAGCCACACAATGGGGAGCTGAACTCCAGTGAGACCAGCTCCTCGGAGATCGGGCCGCCATTTTGAAAGGATGCCCCAATCACACCCCAACCCACAGACCATGTCAATACACACACTTTTAAAATAAATTTAGAGTACCCAATTAATTTTTTCCCATTAAGGGGCAATTTAGTGTGTCCAATCCACCTAACCTGCACATCTTTGGGTTGTGGGGGTGAAACCACGCAGACACGGGGAGAATGTGCAAACTCCACACGGACAGTGACCCAGAGCCAGGATTGAACCTGGGACCTCGGCACCGTGAGGCAGCAGTGCTAACCACTAGGCCACCGTGCTGCCCTCCCCAACATACACCTGGCCATTGCCCCACCACCAAGTGAGGACTAAGGAGTCGCTGAGGGCCCCCCCCCCTTTTCAGGGTCCCCAGCCTTCAAGAATAGAATTTACAGTGTAGAAGGAGGCCATTCGGCCCATCGAGTCTGCGCCGGGCCCTTGAAAAGAGCACCGTACTTACACCCACACTTCCACCATATCCCCATAACAGGTTGGCCAGTCAGGCACCGACCAGAGAGGAACCCGGTCGGGGTCTGCCTGGAAGTGTAAATATACTGTTCATAAATAAAACCTTGTTCTTATTTTTACTCAATGTGGACTCCCTGTGTTCTTATTAAAGCCTCGCTCTAAACTCTCCCCCTCCTCCAAACTCTCCCCCTCCTCCAAACTCTCCCCCTCCTCCAAACTCTCCCCCTCCAAACTCTCCCACAGCCCTCCCCTCCCTGCATCATCACCGAAGCTAAGACAATCGCAGAGGACGACCAGGGCCCCCGATCGACTTATTGCTTCGTTCTGAACTGTAAATAAATTTGTAAATAGTTGTGACGTAACAAGGCAAAACACTGTACTGATGTATACCGGGTACCTCCATAACCTTAACCTCTACCACTGTGAAATGTGAAGCCACCACCCTGCTGGACTTTTTTTAAACAGGGGGTGAATGTGGTAGTCGGTATTAGAGGTATTACGGTACCCTGAATAACACTGTTAGACCATTGGTGTGGGAGGTACCTGAGACTGCTGTTTCATTGGTGAAGCCTGCCTGCTGGATCCGCCCAGTAAGGCAGAGTATAAGAGTCGGTGTCTCCCCAGCAGCTGCATTCTGTACCTGTGCTGCTGGGGGAAACATCTAGTGCAATAAAGCCTTCAATTGTACTACAATCCCACTTCTGGAGTCATTGATCATGCATCACATATATACATTCATGTGCCTCGGAATGAGATGCTTTGGCCTGGAGTTTCTGCCCCTCCTGCCGGCGAGATCGTTCAGCCCTGCCAAAGTCTATGGAGATTTAAATGGCTCAACATATCCACCACAGGGGAACCCGCCGTGGCAATGCTGGAAAATCCCGGCCTTTGTTGTTGGGTGCTCTCTTTGCTTTACCTTATCTGGAATATTAGACAGGATTCTCCGCTCCCCCAGCTGTGTGTTTCCCGGTGGCGTGTCATCTGCTGGGGGCAAGATTCTATCTTCCTGCCACTCGCCAACGGGATTCCCATTGAAACCATCCCACACCGCTGGGAAACCTCCAAGAGGGGGTGAAAAGTGAATCCCAATGGTCGGAGAATTCCGGCCAATGCACGTTTGAGTCACTGGGCGCGATTCTCCCAACCCCGCGACGGGCCGAGGTGCGGAGAATCGGGGCTCTTGGCGCGGCGGCAGTCGCGGGCCGCTGTACACGGCGGGGCCGCCGATTCTCTGGCCCAGATGACCCGAGCGGCTGCACAGAAAAAGCAGAGTCCCGCCGCGCCATCCACACCTGGTCGCTGCTGGCGGGAACTCTGTGCGAAGGGTCGGGGGCGGCCTGTGGGGGGGGGGGATCTCTGATGGGGTCTGGCTCGCAATCGGGGCCCAGTCTCTTCCCCCCCCCCCCCCCCCCCCCCCCCCCCAACCCCGGCCCACTTTGTTGGCGTCTGGCCCCAGATCCCCCGCGCCATGTTGCGTCGGGGCCGGAGCGTTCAGTAAGGCCACCGTGCATGCGCGGGTTGGCGCTGCCCCCAGTGCGCGCCAGGAAGTGAAGCTGGAGCGGCATGAGCCGCTCCAGCGCCGTGCTGGCCCCCTTTGGGGGACAAAATCGGCACTGCCCGCGCCCGTTTCTCGCCATCGTGAAACACGATGGCGCAGACACTCTCCCGCGATTGGAGAATTGCGCCCACTATTCTTGCGGCACCTGGAAAAGATGATGATTTCTCTCCATCTTTCCCTTCATATCAGCCTGTCTTTTTCCATGCTGGGTGTGTTGTGATGAAGAGATTTTATTTTTTTTGGCTCAAATATTGAGCCCTATAGTGTTGGTGTGTAGTTGTCTGAAACGTGTAAAGGGCTATAACATTTTTTTTTTAAAGTTTCAGATAGTTATTATTCTCTTCACTTAAAATGTTTCCCTTTTATCTGCTCAGTTATTTTAACAGATGAAGAAGTTCAGAGGAAAAAGGAGATGATTTTGAAACGAAAAGAAGAAGAAGCAGTAAAGGAGGCTAAGAAACCAAAGTTGTCAGATGAACAAGAACAACTGATTGCCTTATTGCTTGACGCCCACCATAAAACTTACGATTCATCATATTCGTTCATGGCACAGTTCAGAGTATGTATCTCGGTCAAGACCAGGCACACAACAAAATTTGTAATTCCTTACAGTGTAAATCTATTTTTGATAGATATAGGGCAAGAGATAACAGGCAATATCTGTAGGAATTTGGCATCAAACTGTCTACATATTTCCACACTCGAGCATTGCACATTGATCTGGGGGGTTGTATTTGGAAGGGACACCCATTAAAATCTTCTTAGACTTAGTTTTGCATGATGTTCCAATGCCGTAAAAACTATTAACATTTAAAGCGACATTTGAATATCTGGTAACCAGCTGAAAGAAACTGCGCCTCAGAGTTTCACGTTTTAAAATAAAAACAAACTTTATGAAAACATAGACAAAGCAAGCACGGTAAATGTAACACAAATAGTTTGTCATAACTTAAACTGTAAACTGAGTCCAGAAATTAGTTGACTTTAATTTTGCGGGCGGCACGGTGGCACAGTGGTTAGCATTGCTGCCTACGGCGCTGAGGACCCGGGTTCGAATCCCGGCCCTGGGTTACTGTCCGTGTGGAGTTTGCACATTCTCCCCGCGTCTGCGTGGGTTTCACCCCCACAACCCAAAGATGTGCCGGATAGGTGGATTGGCCACGCTAAATTGCCCCTTAATTGGAAAAAATAAAAAAATAAAAATTTTGCTGCAGTCTTCAAAGAATTTACAGTGCAGAAGGAGGCCATTCGGCCCATCGAGTCTGCACCGGATCCTGGTCAACCAAGGTCAACACCTCCACCCTATCCCCATAACCCAGTAACCCCACCCAACACTAAGGGCAATTTTGGACACTAAGGGGCAGTTTATCATGTCCAATCCACCTAACCTGCACATCTTTGGATTGTGGGAGGAAACCGGAGCACCCGGAGGAAACCCACGCAGACACGGGGAGAACGTGCAAACTCCGCACAGAGAGTGACCCAAGCCGGGAATCGAACCTGGGACCCTGGAGCTGTGAAGCGATTGTGCTGTCCACAATGCTACCGTGCTGCCCACAAATTATCCAGCTATTATCCAAGGTACAGCGTTTCCTGGGATCCTTCTGTTATCTTGTGGCTCAGAGACCCTACAACTTTTGTTCAAAGCATCATTACTGTGGCCTTCTCAGCTCAAACCTGGGCCTCACTATGTTTGTGCACAAGAGGGACTTGTTGTTGGCAGGACCGGAAGATTCCACCGGCGGGAACGGCTGGAAAATTTCGGCCATTATCTTGAGTTCCCGCATCAAACTCCATTCCCTCTCCCTGCACCTGTCTGAGCTGAACCAGGCCAGGCGCAACTACGCCAAGTCTGGGTAACCACCATCCTCTGAGCTTTGCATGCCAGCTTGAATAATGGACAAACTGAAAGGTCAGCATTGTGAGTTCACCAGGTGCTGCATTTTGACTCGAGATAACCTCTGTGACATTGACCGAAGGGCCATCTGTCCTGTGTGTCAAGCTGTACTGAATTTCTGATCAATGCCAACTTCAACTCGGACGTGTGAAAACCATGTGGAAAAAGAAGAGAAGCCTGATCTTTCTCAACAGCAACAATAACATCCAAAGGCAGGTTAAACTTGAGATGTGAGGCCTATGGTCTGTGCACAGTCCTCTGTGCCCATCCTTCGCATGGGCCGGAGAAGGGGGGGGTGGCCATGCACATTGGGGTAGGCATCTCCCTTTCCGTGACATTACTACGCGTTGTCACTTCCCACCTGGCCATCTCCCCCTTCATCAGGCTCCTCAATTCTTCACTGCCTAAATCCCGGGACATACCTGAGTTCAGAGGGCAGGTCCACTTCATCATGGGGAACACTTGCCATCCTAGCAGTGTCTACGACTCTCTCAAGCAGGTTGGCCAACAGCTCTCGAGGATAGGACTTTCTCCCACTGAGTGCTGGAAGTCCCACACTCACTTCCATAAGGCCACACGGAGTGTTTAATTGCTCTGGGACAGCCTTGATTAATGAGGGTCCGCTGGCGTCCAGCATTTCTTCCACAGGGTTGGGGCAGAAGGAGAGAGGGAATGAGAAGCACTCACTGCAACTGACTCCCCACATCATAAAGGTCAGCCCTCTGTTTTTCAGATGAGACATAGATAGATCGTTTGTAGACTTGGGCAGAGAAATGGCAAATGGTGTTTAATCCGGACAAATGTGAGGTAATGGATTTTGGTAGGTCTGACATAGAGGGAAAATATACCGTAAATGGTAAAACTCTTACGAATGAACATTGCTTATTGTCACAAGTAGGCTTCAAATGAAGTTACTGTGAAATATAGAAAGTCATAGAGAAATGGGTGTACAGGTCCACAGATCTTTGATGGTGGCAACACAAGTGGACACGGTAGTCAACAAAGCATACAGAATGCTTGCCTTCATTGGACGGGGCATTGAGTATAAAAACTGGCAAATCGTGCTGCAGTTGTATAGAACCTTGGTACGGCCACACTTGGAATATTGCGCACAATTCTGGTCGCCACACTACCAGAAGGATGTGGAGGCTTTGGAGAGAGTGCAGAGGAGGTTTACCAGGGGCTGAATAGACTCGGGACTGTTTTCATCAGAAAGACGGAGGTTGAGGGGTGACCTGATAGAGGTCTACAAGATTATGAGGGGCATGGATAGAGTGGATGGCCACTCTTTCCCAGGGTGGAGGGGTCAGTCACCAGGGGGCATAGGTTTAAGGTCCGTGGGGCAAAGTTTAGAGGAGATGTGCGAGGCAGGTTTTTTACACAGAGGGTGGTGAGTGCCTGGAACGCGTTGCCAGGGGAGGTTGTGGAAGCAGATACATTAACGGCGTTCAAAAGACATCTTGACACTTTTTTAAAAAATAATTTTTATTGAAAAATTTTGAATTTATACAACAACATCAAACCATACTAAAATACCAACAATAACAGTAATGACAACAATCATGAACCTTCGCCCCTCCTCAATGAACAACCCAACATATTAACAACAGCTTAAATTAACACAATGTTAGTTACATAACCGTAGCGAAAAAAAAATAGAAACTATAATAAGGAACACCCCCCACCCCACCGGGATTGCTGCTGCTATTGACCAAGATACCTATCTTTGAGCCAGGAAGTCCAGAAAAGGCTGCCACCGTTTATAGAACCCTTGTACTGATCCTCTCAGGGCAAATTTGACCCTTTCCAGCTTTATAAATCCCGCCATGTCATTGATCCAGGTCTCCACACTTGGGGGCCTCGCATCCTTCCACTGCAGCAAGATCCTCCGCCGGGCTACTAGGGACGCAAAGGCCAGGACACCGGCCTCTTTCGCCTCCTGCACTCCCGGCTCCACCGCAACTCCGAAAATCGCGAGTCCCCACCCTGGTTTGACCCTGAATCCAACCACCCTCGACACCGTCCCCGCCACCCCCTTCCAGAATTCTTCCAGTGCTGGGCATGCCCAGAACATATGGGCATGATTCGCTGGACTCCCCGAACATCTGGTGCACCTGTCCTCACCCCCAAAGAACCTACTCATCCTAGTCCCGGACATGTGGGCCCGGTGCAGCACCTTGAATTGGATGAGACTAAGTCTCGCACATGAAGAGGAAGAGTTGACTCTCTCCAAGGCATCCGCCCAAGTCCCGTCCTCTATCTGCTCCCCGAGTTCCTCCTCCCATTTAGCCTTCAGCTCCTCCACTGACGACTCCTCTACCTCCTGCATTACCTTATAGATGTCAGACACCTTCCCCCTCTCCGACCCACACCCCCGAAAGCACTCTGTCCATCGTCCCCCGCGAGGGCAGCAAAGGGAATCCCTCTACCTGTCGCCTAGCAAACGCCTTTACCTGCAGGTATCTGAACATGTTCCCTTGGGGAAGCCCAAATTTATCTTCCAGTTCCCCCAGGCCCGCAAACCACCCGCCAATTAACAGGTCCCTCAATTTACTGATGCCCACCCTTTGCTACCCCCTAAATCCCCCATCCTTGTTCCCCGGAATGAACCGATGATTGCCACCCAATGGAGCCTCCATCGAGCCCCCTGTTTCCCCCCCTATGCCGTCTCCACTGTCCCCAGATTCTTAGGGTCGCCGCCACCACCGGGCTCGTGGTAAACTTCTTAGGGGAGAGCGGCAACGGCGCCGTTACCATGGCACCACTCGTACCTCTACATGACGCCATCTCCGTTCTTTTCCACGCCGTCCCTCCCCCCTCCATCACACATTTACGCACCATTGAACATCTTGACAAACACATGGATAGGATGGGTATAGAGGGATTCGGCACAAGGAAGTGCTGAGGGTTTTGGCCAGGGTTGGTATCATGACCGGTACAGGCTTGGAGGGCCGAAGGGCCTGTTCCTGTGCTGTATTGTTCTCTGTTCTTTGACATTAGACTGAGCTCTGCGCAGCAGGTCGGCACGGTAGCACAGTGATTAGCACTGTTGCTTCACAGCTCCAGGGTCCCAGGTTCGAATCCCGGCTTATCAAAACAACCATGGTAAAAACCCAACAACAACAACCACCCAACTACAAAAGCAACTACAAAAACAAAAAAAGCAAACAACAAAAAGGAAAGAGATAACACCCCCCCCCCCCCCCCAGGCTAGGACCCCTCCTAGCCGCGCGCCCCCCTCCATAGCACTCCAGTGAGCCAGCTAACTTCTGCTGACCCTCGCGACTCCTGCCACACCTCTGACCCCTCCCCATGTGGGGCTACTCCTCCTCCGTGCCCCCCCCCACCTCTTGCGCGGGAAAATAACAACCAGCAAAGGCCCGCGCTTCTCAGCCCCGACCCCGCCCCCATCACCCCGCATCACGGGAAACCAGAGGAAAGCCCGCGCTTTCACCCTGCCCAACCCCGCCTCCTCTAGGGCAACTCCCATTGCCGGTCACCACCACCAGCTCCCCGCACTCCCAGTTTACCTCCCTGCCCGAACCCGTCCACCAGACCCATACAAAAAGACATCGCCCCACCCACCCTAAAACCAACACACATCCTGCATGAAACAGAGAACCCCCCTCCAAAAAAAAATATATAGACACAGTTACATTTACATACAAAACCCCCATCCCTGACCCTCAGTTTGAGTCCAATTTCTCGGCCTGCACAAAGGCCCACGCCTCCTCCGGGGACTCAAAATAATGGTGCCGGCCCTTGTAGGTGATCCACAGACGCGCCGGCTGCAACATGCCAAACTTCACACTCCGTCTGTGGAGCACCGCCTTCGTCCGGTTGTACCCAGCCCTCCGCTTAGCCACCTCCGCACTCCAGTCCTGGTAGATCCGCACCACCGTGTTCTCCCACTTGCTGCTCCGCTCCCTCTTGGCCCACCTGAGCACGCACTCCCAGTCAACGAACCGGTGGAACCGCACCAACACCGCCCGCGGCGGCTCATTCGGCTTGGGCCTCCTAGCCAGAATTCTGGGCCCCCTCCAGGTCCAGGGGCCCCTAGAAGGACCCATCTCCCATCAGCAAGTTCAACAAAACGACCACATAGGCCGGCAGGTCCGGCCCCTCCGTGAGGCCCAGGATCCGCAAATCTTTCCGCCTCGACCGGTTGTCCAGCTCCTCGAACCGTTCCTGCCACTTTTTATGGAGCGCCTCGTGCATCTCCACCTTCCCCGCGAGGGCCGCGGCCTCATCCTCCCTTTAGAAGGCCTGCTGCTGCAGCTCCCGGATTGCGGCCCCCTGGGCTGTCTGAGTCTCCAGCAGCTCTCTGGTGGTAGCCTTCAGCGACTCCAGCAGCTCCACCTTAAGCTCCTGGAAGCAGCGCAGAAGAGTCTCCTGCTGCTCCTGCGCCCACTGCCTCCACTCCTCGAGGGCTCCGCCGGCCGCCATTTTGTTTCCCTTCCCCTGCTTTTCCAGGGGCGCTGCCATCGCTTTTCTGCTCACCCCACTCCTGGTCCGGACCATAGAACCCTGGGGATTTACTGCAGACCTCTTCCCACGTCGGGAATCGTCGATAAAGCTCCGTTGGGGGCCCTGAAAAGAGCCCCAAAGTCCGTTTCTAGCGGGAGCTGCCGAACGTGCGGCTTAGCTCCGCATAGCCGCAACCGGAAGACCTCTGTGTGGAGTTTGCACGTCCTCCCAGTGTCTGTGTGGGTTTCCTCCGGGCGCTCCGGTTTCCTCCCACAAGTCCTGAAAGACGTGCTGTTAGGTGAATTGTACATTCTGAATTCTCCCTCTGTGACCCGAACAGGCGCCGGAATGTGGGGACTAGGGGCTTTTCACAGTAACTTCATTGCAGTGTTAATGTAAGCTCACTTGTGACAATAAAGATTACTATTACTATATAAACATTGAGAGATGCCCTCCCTGGCACTATTTGAAAATCAGAGGCGGAATTCTCCGACCCCCCGGCGCTGCCTCCCGAATTCGCCACCCCCTGAGATTTGGCGGGGGCAGGAATCGCGCCGGTCGGCGGGCCCACTGCGGCGATTCTCCGGCCCGCGATGGGTCGAAGACCTCCGGACCGCGATGGGCGGGGGGGGCGATCTGACCCCAGGGGGTGCCCCCACGGTGGCCTGGACCGCGATCAGGGCCCACTGATCGGGCGGGCCTGTGCCGTGGGGGCACTCTTTTCCTTCCGCCCGTCACCATGGCGGAGGCGGAAGAGACCCCCTCCCCTGCGCATGCGCCGGTATGCCATCAGCAGCCGCTGACGCTCCGGCGCATGCGCGGACTGGCGTGGCACCAAAGGCTGTTGACGCCAGCCGGCGGCGTAGGAACCGCTCCGACGCGGACCTAGCCCCTCAATGTGTGGGCTTGGCCCCTAAAGGTGCAGAGAATTCCACACCTTTGGGGCGGCCTGACGTCGGAGTGGTTCACGCCACTCCAACACGCCAGGACCCCCAGCCCCGGCGGGTAGGGGAGAATCCCGGCCCAGATGTCTTCTCCAAATGTCTTGGACAATATTCACCCTTCGACAGTACAACCAAAAACAGATTAATCAATCATTTATCATATCGCTGTCTGGTGACAGCACGTCGGCGCAGTGGTTAGCATTGCTGCCTCACGGCGCCGAGGTCCCAGGTTCGATCCCGGCTCTGGGTCACTGTCCATGTGGAATTTACATGTGTCTCCCCGTGTCTGCGTGGGTTTCACCCCCACAACCCAAAGATGTGCAGGGCAGGTGGATTGGTCACGCTAAATTGCCCCTTAATTGGGAAAAAGAAAAATTGGATGCTCTAAATTTATGGGGAAAAAATCATATCGCTGTGCACAAACTAACTGCTTAGAAAACAACTTAAAAGGTGCTTTGTTGATTGTGAGGCAATTAGGCCTGCCATGGGATGTGAAAATTTGTACATCTCTAATGGTTCTTGACACAGCAGGCAAAATGGAAAAAACAACATCTCATTCTGACGGCCTCCTCTTCCCTCTCTTTGCTGTGCCCATAAACTGTAAATGACAATCTTGGAAATAACTTGCAATTATCATTCTGTTACAGCCACCAATACGGGAAGAGTCTAAAATGGATGAATCTGATCAGTCCTCTTCGACCAATCCATCACAGAATTGCTGCACAGCAGATTCTTTTGGTTTTAATTTCTTCAGCTCTGCCTCCTCAGAACTTTGCAGCCCATCCATAGGTATGTCATTTTTACAAAGTATTTGTAACATAGAAACAGACCATTTAATGCAGCAGATTCATGTTAGTGTTTATGCTCCACACAAATCTCCTCCCACTCTTCTTCATGTAACCCTATCAGCAAATCCTTTTTATCGTTTCTCATCAAGTGAGTATCTAACTTCCCCTGAAAAGCAACTCGATCGCGCCCTGTGGTAGCAAGCTCCACATTCTGAACACTTTCTGGGTAAAGAAAATATTCCTGAATTCTCAATTAGACTTATTTGTGACTGGATTATATTATGTGGTTCCCCTAGTACTTAACCACTCAGGGGTCGCGCCTCCCCAAAGGTGGGGAATTCTCCCCACCTTTGGGGCCCTGCTGGGGGTCGGAGAATTTTGCCCCAGATGGGTATAACCTCGCAATTTTGATTTAATCTTTGTAAATTTTTCTTGCACCTTCTCCAGCTCCTCTATGTCCTTTCTATAATATGTTGACCAGAACTGTTCTCAGTACTCCCAAGTGTGACCTAATCAATGTTTAATACTGCTCTGCTTTTCAGTTCTTTCCCTCGCGAAATGAGCTCCAGTTTTGTTTGCGTTGCTATTTTCAGAGATTGGGATTCTGTAACCCCTGATGCCTCTCTTTCTCAATCCCATTTAGACATTTATTTTCCAAAGATTACGTGATCTCCTTACTTCTCCAACCAAAATGTAATAAGTATTTCTTCAGTTTTGCCCTTATTTCTTTATTCATTTTTGGTAACTTATTACTAATTAGCTTGATATTACGGGCGGGATTCTCCCTTCTGACGGCAGAGTGTTGACGCCGTCGTAAAAGCTGGAGAGTTTAACGACGGTGTCATCGGACCGCGAAGTGTAGCGATCCTCTGCCCTATAGGAGGCCAGCACAGCACTGGGGCTACCCACGCCGCTCCAGCTGCCGATACCGGCGTCAAATGGGTGCCACGGGTCTGCGCATGCACGCTGCGACCAGCACGCATGCGTAGTGGCTTCCTTCTCCGCGCTGGCCCCGACGCAACATGGCGTAGGGCTACGGGGGCCAGCGCAGAGCAAAAGTGGCCCCCACCAGGAGAGGCCGGTCCCCCGATCGGTAGGCCCCGATCGTGGGCCAGGCCACGGTGGAGCCCCCCACACCCAGGCTCGGACGCCGCCTGCTCCCCCACCAGGCCGCCCGACAGGATGGACGCCGAGGTCCCGCCAGGTAAGACCAGATGTGAACGCCGCCGGCGGGACTCGGGCTTTTTTGGCGGCAACTCGGTCCATCCCGGCCGGAGAATCGGCGGATCGGCATTGGGGCGGCGGCGCGCGAATCACGTCCGGCCCGGCGATTCTCTGAACTGGCGCGGGCTGAGAGAATCCCACCCTACGTTTTAGTGAGATATATCATAGAATTTACAGTGCGGAAGGAGGCCATTCGGCCCATCGAGTCTGCACCGGCTCTTGGAAAGAGCGCCCTACCCAAGCTCAACACCTCCACCATATCCCAATAACCCAGTATGGCTGGAATTTTCTGGCCGTTGCAATTCACTTTTCCCACCCTCGCCGGCAGGTTTCCAGACGGTGTGAGGTGGCTTCAATGGGAAATCTCATTGATAAGCAGCGGGAGTAGAGGATCCCGCTGTCAGCGAACGGCGTGCCGCCAAGAAATATGCGGCTGGGGGACCGGAGAATTCCGCGGACAAATGTTTCTCACTGCTGTTCTCTTTCTTTCTTTGTAATTTTTAAAAGATTACCTTCCCTAATTCCAGTCTCATCCCTATAAAACCAGCCTTTTCTAATTTTGTACCTTGGCCTGGGACTTCTTTCCTTCTCAGTCTTAATATTGAACTAGATTCTCCGGTCCCCCAGCCGCATGTTTCTCAGCCGCGCACCGTTCGCTGCTGGTAGGATTCTATTGTCCCGCCGCTTGTTAATGGGATTTCCCATTGTAACCATACCGTGCCGCCGGGAAACCCACAGGTGGGAGTGTACTGCCGGCAGGAAAAGTGAATCGGAGAATTCCAGCCCTTATTAAATGATCAAATGGGTTACTTTGTCAAACTTCTTGAGTATTATTGGAGCTGCGCTCATCCAGGCAAGTGGGGAGTTTCCATCACACCCCTGATTTGTACCTTGTAGATGGTGGACAGGCTTTGGGGGGGTCAGGAGGTGAGTTACTCTCCGCAGGATTCCCAGCCTCTGACCTGCTCTGGTAGCCACTGTATTAATACAGCTGGTCCAGTTCAGTTTGTGGTCAATGGTAAACCCGGGATTACAAGTTCAGTAGTACCAGTATTGAAGGGGCATGGTTAGATTCTCTCTTTTGGGAAGCCTGGCAGCTGTGTGGCATGAATGTTACTTGCCACTTATCAGCCCAAGCCTGAATGTTGTCCAGTTCTTGCTGCATGTGGATATGAACTACTTCAGCATCTGAGAAGTTGCAAAAATGCATTCTGACATCCCCACATTTCACCTTATTTCGGAGCTGAAAATTGTTGGGCCTCAGTTTGGGAAAGTCCAGTGATTTTTTAAATTATTCATGAGCTTCACTGGCTGGGCGAGCATTTATTGCCCATCCTTAATTACCTTTGAACTGAGGGGTTTGCCAGAGGGCATTTCAGAGGACATATAGAGTCAATCACATTGTTCTGGAGTCACGTGTAGGCCAGATTAAGTAAGGGATGGCAGATTTCCTTCCCTAAAAGGATTTTAGTGAATCAGATGAACCATCAGCAACGTTTTTAATAACTTTTAATTTCAGATTTTCAATTGAATTCAAATTCACCATTTACTGTGGTGGGTTTCGAACCAGGTCCCCAGAGTATGACCCTGGGTATCTGGATTACTCGTCCAGTGACAATGCCACGGCACCATTGCCTCCTGGGGCTCAGGTGATGGACTCCAACAACTAAAACCAGCTTTCTTTGTGCTAGGTATGACACCAACTAGTGGAGACTTTTCTCCTGATTCCCATTGACTTCAGTTTCACTCGGGCCCCTTGGTGCCACACTCGGTCAAATGGTCCCTTGATGTCAAGGGCAGTCACTCTCACCTCTGGAATTCAGCTCTTTTATCCATGTTTGGACAAAAGCTGTTATGAGATGAGGAACAGAGTGGCTCTGGTGGAACCCAAACTGGGCGTCAACGAGCAGGTCATTACTGAGTAAGTGTCACTTGATAGCACTGTCGACGACACATTCTAACACTTTGCTGATGATTGAGAGCAGACTGATGGGGCAGTAATTGGCTGGAACAAATACAGAAAATACTGAACAATCTCAGCAGGTCTGAGATTGGAGAGAGAGGGAGCGAACGTTTTGAATCTGGATGACTCTTTATCAAAGCTGGAGAACTGGAAATAGGGTCAGATGGGGGGGGGGGGGGGGGGGGGGTCTGGATAGAGGGTCAGCGATAGGTGGAGATTCACAAATATATCGTGGGCAGAAAGACAAAGGGAATGTAAATGAGGTGATTGAGGCCCATAAAGAGATTAGAATGTGTGAATGGCAGAACAAAGGTCAGCAGAGTGTCAAAGGGCAACTAGGAACAGGAACAGTAATTGGCTGGGTTAGATTTGCCCTGCTTTTTGTGGACCGGACATACCTTGGGCATTTTCCACGTTGTTGAGTAGCTCTGTGTTGCAACTGTACTGGATCAGCTTGGCTAGGCGCATAGCTATTTCTGGAGCAGAAGTCTTCAGTGTACTTGCCCAGATGTTGTCCTGGCTCAGAGGCTTTGCTGTATCCCATGCCTTCAGCCGTACCTTGATACCATGTGGAGTGAATCAAGTTGTCTGAAGACTGAAATCTATGACAGTCAGGACCTTAGAAAGAGACCGAGATGGATCATCCACTAAGAACTAGGAGCAGGATTGGGCCATTCAGCCCCTCGAGCTTGCTCCACCATTCAATACGATCATGGCTGATCTCCTCTCGGCCTCAACTCCACTTTCCTGCCCGTTCTCCATAACCCTTCAACCCGTTACTAATTAAAAATCTGTCCATCTCCTGCTTAAATTTACTCACTGTACCAGCATTCCCTGTTCTCTGGAGTAGCGAATTCCACAGATTCACCACCCTTTGAGAGAATTTCTCCTCATCTCTGTTTTAAATCTGCTGCCCCTTTTCCTAAAACATTCTAGAATGCCCCACAAGAGGAAGCATCCGCTCCACGTCTACTTTGTCCATACCTTTTATCATCTTGTAAACCTCAATTTGATCGCCCCTCATTCTTCTAAACTCGAGAGAGTATCGGCCTAAACTGCTCAATCTCTCCTCATACGACAAACCCCATGGGCGAAATTCTCCCCCCCCCACGACGGGTGGGAGAATAGCGGGAGGGCCTTCCCGACTTTTTTGACGCCCTCCCGCTATTCTCCCCCCCCCCCGCCGAAATCCCGACACGAATCGCTGCCGCCGTTTTTTTACGGCCGCAGCGATTCACAGCTGTTAGAAGGGCCGAAGTCCCAGCCCTTTACGACCTTTTTACGAACGGCAAACACACCTGGTCCTGCCATTCGTAAAAACGTCGTGACCACCTGGAAAAAAATAACCATGGCACCGATTGGCACGGCAGTACCACGGCCGTGCCAAGGGTGCCATGGGCCCGCGATCGGTGCCCACCGATCGCGGGCAGCGGGCCCGATGCCCGCGCACTATTTGTCCTTTCGCCGCCCCGCAGTATCAATACGCGGGGCGGCTGAGGGGCAACCCGGACCGCGCATGCGCGGGTTTCGCGCAAAAACGCGATGGCGTCACCCGCGCATGCGCGGGTGGAGTCTTCCCACCTGCGCATGCGCGGCTGACGTCATATGACGCGTCAGCCAGCGCTAAGTCCGACAAGCGGGCTTAACGATTTTCGTTAAGCCCGACTTGTCGGGGCCTCCGACGTCGGGCTGCTAGCCCCGACGGGGGACCAGAATCGGTCCCCCGTCGGGAAGGGGCGCGATGCCGTAAAACCCGCCCGGGTTTTACGGCAGTTTGACGATTTCTCCCGTTTTGGGAGAATTTCGCCCAATATCTCTGGAATCAATCTAGTGAACCGCCTCTGAACTGCCTCCACTCTGCACCTCTGGCTGAAGATGGTCACAAATGCTTTAGCCTTGTCTTTTGTCACTCAAGTGCTGGGCTCTGCTATCATTCAGACTATCAACAAATATTCACTATGAGCCCATTGACTCCCATTTTGCACCTCCCCGGCCTCAGCAATTTCAGATGGTATCTCTATCCCGGTTTAATTTCCTTTTTTTTGAAGGCTTTATTTTACTCTCGTTTATCTATTGTTCTTACATTTGGACAGCAGTTGTTCACCTTTCTGCCATTTACATCTCCAGACATAGTTTTGTTTCTTTACTTGTCCCATTACCACTCCCTGGAGCTTTGCACCACTAACCCTTTTATCATTTCATCTCCCACGCCTTCGAACCTACCATAGACCTTCCATTTTGGCCTTTTTCCCATACTTCCCCATTTCATTTCCTTAAAACCTATTACATTCTTAACTTTTCCCAGTTCTTATTAAAGGTGCTCGAGCTGAGGGGTCGGCATGGGAACGTATGGAGGCGGCTTCATGCAAGGGCACCAGTTTGGGGGCGTTGGTAACTGCGCCTCTGTCGTTCCCGACGTTCCGGTACTCCACCAGCCCCGTGGTGGTGGCGGCCCTGAGAGTCTGTGGGCAATAGAGGAGACATGTGGGAGCATCGGTCTGGTCCCCAATCTGTAATAATCACCGGTTTGCCCCGGGAAGTATGGATGGGGGGTTCCGGTTATGGCGGAGAGCAGGGATTGAGAGGATGGGGGATATGTTTATAGAGGGGAGCTTTCCGAGCATGAGGGCGCTGGAGGAGAAGTTTGGGTTGGCGAGTGGAAACAAATTCAGGTATCTGCAGGTGCGGGACTTCCTATGTAAACAGGTGCAACCTTCCCGCTCCTACCACTAAGGACAGGGTAGTTTCCAGAGGGTGGGTAGGAGAGGGGAGCGTCTCTGACATTTACAAGGAACTTATGGGGTCAGAGGCGACGCAGACCGAGGAGCTGAAGCGCAAGTGGGAGGAGGAGCTGGGAGGAGAGATAGAGGATGGTCTCTGGGCGGACGCGTTGAGTAGAGTCAACGCGTCCACAACATGTGCCAGGCTCAGCCTGATACAATTCAAGGTCGTTCATCGGGCTCACATGACAGTGGCCCAGATGAGCAGATTCTCTAGGGTGGAAGGCAGGTGTGCGAAGTGTGCGGGAGGACCAGCGAACCACGTCCACATGTTCTGGACATGTCCGAAGCTTGGGGATTTTGGCAGGGGTTTGCGGATGTCATGTCTACGGTGTTAAAATCAAGGGTGGCACCGAGTCCAGAAGTGGCGATTTTCGGATTGTCGGAGGATCCGGGAATCCAGGAGGAGAAGGAGGCAGACGTTCTGGCCTTTGCTTCCCTGGTAGCCCGGATACTATTAGCTTGGGGGGACTCAAAGCCCCCGAAGTTAAAGACCTGGCTATCGGACATGGCTAGCATTCTCTGTTTGGAGAAAATCAAGTTTGCCTTGAGAGGGTCAATGTTAGGGTTCACCCGGAGGTGGCAACCGTTCGTCGACTTCTTCGCGGAAAATTAATTGTCAGCAGGGGTGGGGGGGTTAGTTTAGCTTAGAGTAGGGGGTTAATAAAGGTAGGACCTGTAAGGGAGGGAGACGGCTTTTGCACTATGTTTATAGATTCATGTAACATTGTTCATTTTGTTGTTGTTACAATACCAAAAATACCTCAATAAAATGTTTATTAAAAATAAAAGGTGCTCGAGCTGAAATGTGAACTCTGCTTCTCTCTCCAGAGATGCTGCCGGACCTGCTGAATTTATCCAGCATTTTCTGTTTTTATTTGTCTTCGTTATGTAACCATGTATTTTTTTTTTATAAATTTAGATTAGCCAATTATTTTTTCCAATTAAGGGGCAATTTAGCATGGCCAATCCACCTACTCTGCACATTTTTGGGTTGTGGGGGCGAAACCCACGCAGACACGGGGAGAATGTGCAAACTCCACACGGACAGTGACCCAGAGCCGGGATTAAACCTGGGACCTCAGCGCCGTGAGGCAGTTGTGCTAACCACTAGGCCACCATGCTGCCCATGTAACCATGTATTATAACCCCCACGAGATCCACAGGGACAACCCGATCGAACTCCCCGTAGGGCTCGTGTAGTATGAGCTCCCCCGCTGAGGGGGCAGAGGCCCAACAGCGAGCTTGTTAATTCCCCGAGATAAAAGCGGACCCAGGAAGCAGCCGGCTTCTCAGGGTGGTCCTGGCTGGAACTTGGACTGTTGCTTAGTTGCTGTATTTCCTAGCTGTGAGTAGCATTACGATCCCAGACCAGACCGCAATATAGCTAGGATACTGGACCGAAACACCATTATTTGATAAGACTGTGTGGAAAGAACACTTTACTCCAGATTGCACACAAAAAATAGGGATTTGGTATTTTAAAACAAAACTTTATTCTAAACACAATATTAAACTCTTTAACGTCACACCTGAAAATAGCTTACAATTATTCCTTAAACAATACCACTTGGTTCCCAATTAAACAGCAAGAAAGGAAAAACATACAGCTCTCAATCCCTTCTACATCCCAAGGTCACAGATTAACACTTGCTTCCAGAACAGATTTGGCTCCTGTTCAAACCCCTGCAGACTCTGGCTGAATATCTTCAAAAATCTGTTTCATCTGGTTTGTTTCAGTTTCCCCCTTGTCCTCTGACAAGTCTGCACAGCTTTAAATACCATTAATCTTTTTTAACTATCCTCCTGTGAGAGTAAAAGACTTTGGGTGCGATCTAACAGAAATATTTCTGGGCTCAATCTACCGACCACGCTGGGCCAGAAAAGCAACGCGCCGCGACACAATGTGGCCGGAAAATGAAGGGAGATCTTGCTCCCGGCATCTACCCGGCTCACCACGCCTTTGTGAGATCTAACGGGATGTCCTCGGCCATCCCCGCGACCTTCAGGGCCCGTTCCTCAGAGGGGGTGAGGACTCTGATGTCCGGCACCCCGACGCCTGTCTGGACCCTCTCCTGTCTTTTGTGGGCCAGCTACTCCTGCGGGGACAGAGCGGGCATCGTGAGCTGCACGTATAGTTCATCGTGACGGGGGCACAGTTTGCGGTGGGGGGATGGGGGGAGAATGGGGTGTATGGGAGATGGGGAATATGGGGGTTGGGGTGTATGGGCGATGGGGAGTATGGTGGGGGATAGGGTGTATGGAGAGTATGGGGGTGATGGGGAATATGGTGGCGGGAGGAGGGCCGGCGTGATCGGTACTGCTGGACATGGGTTTAAGTGCTGCTCTCCCTTGTTAATGGCCGGGGGGGGGGGGGGGGGCTGGTGAGCGCAGTCCCGACAAATCAGCCGGCGAGACAGTCATCTGGCGTGAAGCCCGTGGGGTCTCATTTAGTGGACCAAATAATATTAGATACTAGTGACGGTCTCGCCATGTCGAGCATTGGGTAACTCACGGCAGTTCCTGCTCGCTCCCACACTGAGAAACTGTTCTATTAAATCACGCCCTCAGTCACTCACCAGTTTCGCCCACACATAATTTTTCTTCATCACTGGGAACTGAACTCGCTGGCCAGACCTGCTCCTCAGAGATCGGGCCGCCATTTTGAAAGGGTGTCCCGATCACTAAGTGAACTTGCGGGTCCCCCCACTCATGGGCAATGTCACCCCCACACACATGGGCATTACCCCGCAACCCCCCAAGTAAGGCAAATAAGGACACCCCACTATGTGGTCCCTGGGGACCCCCCTACCTCAGAGCCCCACATATCCTCTAACAAGCCCCCACCCCCTCCCCCCCCTCCAGGACCCCTACCCGCCAGCCCCCTAAACCTCTCAGAGGCCCCTTCTTACCTGCTTTGCCCCCCCCCACCTTCCATATACCCCTCCACCCTTCTTTCATCAGCATGCCTCCCCTCAGATCCTGAAACTTGGCAGTGCCACTGTGGCACCTCTCCACCCTTGCACTAACTCCCTGGCAGTGCTCCTGCTGGCTTGGCAGTGCCAAGGTGCCCACGTTCTGGGGGGGGGGCAGGGGCCCACCCTGCCCTAACCCTGATCCCCCAGGGGCTTCTGATGGTCTGGCAGCCCCCACCCCCCCGGGTGCTGTTACGCCTGTGGGACTAGGACTGAATAATGCCCAGCTGGGGTCTCCCTGGGGAGGCAGTTAGATGGCGAGAGACCAGTCGATTTTGGGTGAATAGGCCTTAGTAGGTTTAAGACCTACTTAAGTAAGCACAGCTTGGTCATAACCATTGTGGGTGGCATCTTGATCTCGACTCCTCGCGGGGTGACTGGTTGTCGGGAAGCCCACGGGAGACATCACCCGGCATCTACCAGTCACGCCGCGCTCCCATTCAAGTGCACGCTGCCGGTAGATCTCACCCCTTTACTTGTGGTCTAAAAGGAAGCAAGATCAAAGTTCTATTCAAATCTTTCTCAGAATGTCTGAATACTTTAGCTCCATCCAGCAATTACATCATCTCCCCAAGCTGAAAACACATTAACTCCCCAGGTACTCCCCCTAGTTAAACAACAGTGCATTAGCCCAGACTTTTAACTCTGGTCAATTTCACCTCTGGCTCCTAAAAGCTTTCTGGTCTTGCAAAACAAGATTCTTTTAAAAACATGACTACTGCAGTCAAACACACTCTAACCCTTAAATTCCCAAATTTTATAATCCAATATATCTAAAATCCTGCATTCGTCACAGTAGGAAATCAACTACTTTTGACTCAACGTTTCCGGATTCCTCATTGACTACAATACCATGTTCCAATTGCTTCTGCTCCATCTGATTCCTCATTACGGATTATGGCCTCCAGTTCTTCCAGTTTATTTTGGATACTGAGTGCATTTCTGTCCAGGCAGTTGATTTGCAACAGGCTTTGAATTCCTTGGTCAACCAAAATTTCCCACTTAGTGAGTCGTCAATTTCAGCTGTTCGGGTGGACCAGGGAAAAAAAGCGGGAGGGCCAGGATTCTGGTCCATCCCCCTCATTCCATGAGATGCTTCCTTAAGAATGCCATTCAAAGAGACTTCAGGAAAGGTTAGCTGTCTGTTCCTTTACTTGATGAGCGGTGTTGGTATGGAAAGGTGGTTCCGTACTAGTATTGTCACTAGATTAATAATCCAGAGACTTTGGGCAAGATCTGGAAACCCGGGTTAAAAAATCTGGAATTAAACGTCTAATGATGACCATGAAACCATTGTCATAAACCCCATCTGCTTGACTAATGCTACTTATCCTGAGCAATATTTGACTCCAGATCCACAGCAATGTGGTTGACTCTCAAATTGCCTCTGAAATGGAGGGGTAGGGATTGCCAATAAATGCTGACCCACTGACGCCCACATCCTATAAATGATTTTTTAAAAATCAGAAGTAGTAAGAGACCATTTGCAATTTCTGAAAAGAATTTGTGTGAATAGATTGAATTTTAAACCAACATGGGAGGCTCCGAAGCCGAAAAGGAAAGTGAATTAAATCTGAAAGATGCTTGCCTGTTTTTGTGCTTGGTAATCAGTCCCACGCAAAGTCTGTGGAATTTGGCTTGTAGGTCTGAGCGCACTCCATGTTCAACTCCACAGAAATAGTTTTTGTGCTACAAGCCCCATTAAAAATTATGTGAGCTACAACGAGCAACGTGATGAATTCCATCTGATCGTCTGCAATACAGCTGCTTATTCACTGCGCATTTATATGAAACAGTGACTGCGCCGAGTGAATGATGCAGAGCTCCTTCACTTGAAGCTCGTGGCCTGATTGATGAGATTTATATTTTTCGTGCTGTGTTTGCTTTCCCAAACAGAACATTGTCCATTTTTTTGTTTCTGCCACTTGCTGTTGTTTTTGCACAGTTCAGCGCTCCTTTGGTGCAGCGCTTCCACGGCAGTATTCTTATTGCCAGCACTGAGCCCCTTCAGCTGCAAAACCAGGACTAAGCATGTCCATTCCGTCAGGCCTAGCCCTGGCTGTCTGGAATTTGGAGAAGGAGAAATTCCCGCAGAGGGAGGAACGGCAAAGCGTGTTTGCATTTCAGGTGCAGAACACCACCAACAGGCAGCCCAGGAGTGTAATCCAACCCAGTTACAACGACACATGTCATCTCCACTTCTCCAAGTTGTGTTGCATTCAGGATGCACAGAAATTGAGTTTCTTGTAAAGTGGAATTAAATGAAGGTGGCCGAGTGGAACACCTCTTTAAAAAAAACAGCCCTGCCTTAGATATAGATAATGCTTTATGACGGCCGTGATTTAATGGAAAGGTTTCGAAGTCTGGTAGAGAGGGGAACTGCCGCGAGCTTCCCGACGCTCGGCCCGATGATGCCGCCGCTGCCATAAAATGTTAATTGGACCAATGAACGAGGACCCACAGGCTTTCATGCTACAACTGACTGCCCCGCCGGCTGATTCACTGGGACCGCACTTGCCAGCCCCTTGCTAACAAGGGAGAGCAGCACTTAAACCGCTCCTGTACAGCCAACCCCCTCAGCTCACAGCCAAGTCATCGAGGAGACCAACCCCACGATTCGATGATGCCGATCTGGCCAGACTGTTGGTCAAAATCAGACAGGGTGCCCTGTTCCTCCGAGGGTCTCGGAGGGTCAGGCACAGGGCAGCCAGTGCCACCTGGCAGGAAGTGGCAGCGGCCATCAGTTTGGGGAGCATCACCAGGAGGACTGGAACCCAGTGCCATAAGAAGGTCAATGCCCTCCACCGGGCCGCACAGGTGGGTTGGCATTGACCCCCTGGCACTGGCCCCACCTGTCTTTCCCCCCCCCCCCCCCCCCCCACCCCCCCCAACAGCATGCGCCGGACAGTGCCCCTGCCCAGCACAGTTCCGTGCCCTGGCCCATCCACGTCCAGCAACGTCGCCCATGCCACCCCCCCCCCCGACTCCTGGGGGCTCCCCCACCCCACCCTCCGAGCACCGGGGCACCAACCCCAGTGTCCCCAGGCTCATTTCCCAGGAGCAAAGATGGCTGCTCACCTCCTCGGATCCCCACAGCAACCCTTCCGCCAGGTTCACATTTTTAGAAAGGTATATGAATTGACACCCGCGGAGGGGGTTAGATCACGGGAGGCCGTTCGATAGCAGGTCGCTCCCATTAATTGTATGGAGATCGGGCTTAAGTGGTGATTATTGGTTGCTTGCCACGCTATGACGGGATCCTGATTTCACCAACAGGCGTGTGCTGGTTAGATCACAAACTAATCGGCGCCAGGCACGGTTCTCATTTTTGGCTTCACCCGCAATCTAATGGCCTCACCGTGCTCTCGCATAAGCACTTTGCCGCCATTAAATCCCACCCACATCTTTAAACTGTCTCCAAGTATTTTATATGCACTGAATGAATTTGAAGTACAGTGATTGCGTGTCGGCAAATGGGATAGACATTTCGCACGCAGCAATAGAAATCACCAATTGATCTGTTGTTTTATGATGTTGCTTGAAAGAGGAATGTTAACCATGAAACCAGGGAAGCATTCCACTCTTCAAGTCATGCACGATATCTTTGACATCCACCAGAATGGAGAATGGAACTTAATTGAACATTTCATCAGAAGCTGACATCTTCATCGTGTCTGCCCTCAAACTTTGCTTGGCACGGATTATATCCTCACTTTTCAAATTACCACTGAGGTCTCCCATCCCTTCTCACCCCCACCCTGCCACAGCTTCCACAACTGTTTGTTCATTTGTTGGGGCGGTGTCAGTAGGCAGTCTTGGTGATGGAGCAGACGTGTGGTCAGAAGCTCATCTCGCGGTCAAATACAACACCGAGGTTGCGAATGGTTTGGCTCAGATTCAGAAAGTTACCAGGATGAACACCATGGTCAAGGAATGAAGTTTGTGGTGGGACCAAAAACTCTGGCTTCAGACAATAAATTTAACTCTTCTAACTTCAGGAGAGCAAAAAAGGTGACAAATAATAGAAAGGAGAATGTCCTTTCTTTAAGGGTGTTGTACCTTAATGCGCGCAGTACACGGAACAAGGTAAATGAGCCTGTTGCGCACATTGAAATTGGCCGGTATGATGTTTTGAACATAACAGAGACGTGGCTGCAAGGGGATCAGGGCTGGGATCTAAATATCAAAGGACAGGCAGATGGGCGAAGGGGGCAGGGTTGCATTGTTAGTAAGGAATGAAGTTAAATCGATAACAAGGAGCAATATAGGATCAGAAGGCATAGAATCTCTGTGGGTAGAGTTGAGGAATCGCAACAGTAAAAAGACCCTGATGGGAGTTATGTACAGGCCCCCTAGCAGTAGTCAGGATGTGGGGCAGAAAATAAACCAGGAGATAGAAAAGGCATGTAAAAAAAGGCAATATTACAATAATCATGGGGGACTTCAATATGCAGGTGGACTGGGAAAATCAGGTTGGTAGTGGATCCCAAGTAAAGGAATTTGTGGAATGTAATGGTTTTTTGGAGCAGCTTGTGACAGAGCCGACTAGGGAACAGGCAATTCTAGAATTGGTGATGTGTAATGAGGCAGACTTGATAAGGGAACTTAAGGTGAAGGAACCCTTAGGGAGCAGTGACCACAATATGATAGAATTTACCCTGCAGTTTGAGAGGGAGAAGCTGCAATCAGATGTAACGGGATTACAATTAAATAATGGTAACTACAAAGACATGAGGGAGGAGCTGGCCAGAGTTGATTGGAAAAGGAGCCTAGCAGGGAAGACAGTGGAACAGCAATGGCAGGAGTTTTTGGGGGTTATTAGGGAGGCACAACAGAAATTCATCCCAAGGAGGAGGAACATGCTAAGGGCAGGACAAGGCATCCATGGCTGACAAGGGATGTCAAGGACAGCATAAAAGCAAAAGAAAAAGTATACAAAGTGGCGAGGATTAGTGGAAAACCAGGATTGGGAAGCATTTAAAAGCGAGCAGAGGACAACTAAAAAAGCAATAAGGGGGGAAGAGATTAAATATGAGTGTAAGCTGGCTATAATATAAAAGAAGATAGCAAGAGTTTTTTTCAATATATGAAAGGTAAGAGAAAGGCAAAAATAGACATTGGACTACTGTAAAATAAGGCTGGAGGAGTAATAATAAGAAACAAAGAAATGGCACAGGAACTGAACAGTTCCTTTGCATCAGTCTTCATGGGTGAAAGACACCAGTGGGATGCCAGAGCTCCAGGAGAACCAGGGGGCAATGGTGAGTGTAGTAGCCATCAGCAATGAGAAGGAAACTGAAAGGTCTGAAGGTGGATAAATCACCTGGACCGGATGGACTACACCCTAGGGTTCTAAAAGAGATAGCTGAGGAGATTGTGGAGACATTAGTGATGATCTTTCAGGAATCACTGGAGGCAGGAAGGATCCCAGAGGACTGGAAGGTGGCTAATGCAACACCACTGTTTAAGAAGGGAGGGAGGCAGAAGACGGGGAATTGTAGGCTGGTTAGCCTGAGTTTGGTCATTGGTAATATTTTAGAGTCTGTTATTAAAGATGAGATCGCAAAGTACTTGGAAGTGCATGGTAAAATAGGACTGAGTCAGCACGGCTTCGTCAAGGGGAGGTCATGTCCGACAAATCTGTTAGAGTTCTTTGAGGAGTTAACAAGGAAGTGAGACAAAGGAGAACCAGTGAACGTGATCTATTTAGATTTCAAGAAGGTCTGTGTGTCGTTTAGGAGGCTGTTAAATAAGTTAAGAGCCCATGGTGTTAAGGTAAGACCCTGGCATGGATAGAGGATTGGCTGACTGGCAGAAGGCAGAGAGTGGGGATAAAGGGGTATTTTTCAGGATGGCAGCCAGTGACTAGTGGTGTGCCTCAGGGGTCTGTGCTGGGACCACAACTTTTCACAATATACATGAATGCTCTGGAAGAAGGAGCTGAAGGCACTATTGCTAAGTTTGCAGATGATCCAAAGATATGCAGAGGGACAGGTAGTATTGAGGAAGCAAGGGGGCTGCAGAAGGATCTTTGAGCTGTGACAAAGGGTCATCTGGACTTGAAACATTAGCTCTTTTCTCTCCCTACAGATGCTGCCAGACCTGCTGAGATTTTCCAACATTTTCTCTTTGGTTATACAGGGTCTGGACAGGCTAGGAAAGTGGCAAAGAAGTGGCAGATGGAATACAATGTGGAAAATTGTGAGGTTTAAGACTTTGGTAGGAAGAATAGAGGCATAAACTATTTTCTAAATGGAAAAAGGCTTAGGAAATCTGAAGCACAAAGGGACTTGGGAGTCCTAGTTCAAGATTCTCTTAAGGTTAATGTGCAGGTTCAGTTGGCAGTTAGGAAGGCAAATGCAATGTTAACATTCATGGCGAGAAGGCTATAATACAAGAGCAGGGATGTACTTCTGAGGCTGTATAAGGCTCTGGTCAGACCCCATTTGGAGTATTGTGAGCAGTTTTGGGCCCCGTATCTAAGGAAGGATGTGTTGGCCTTGGAAAGGGTCCAGAGGGGGTTCACAAGAATGATCCCTGGAATGAAGAACTTGTCATATGAGGAGCGGTTGAGGACTCTGGGTCTGTACTCGTTGGAGTTTAGAAGGATGAGGGGGGATCTTATTGAAACTTACAGGATACTGCAAAGCCTGGATAGAGTGGATGTGGAGAGGATGCTTCCACTTGTAGGAAAAACTAGAACCAGAGGACACAAGCTCAGACTGAAGGGACGATTCTTTAAAACAGAGATGAGGAGGAATATCTTCAGCCAGAGGGTGGTGAATCTGTGGAATTCATTGCCGCAGAAGGCTGTGGCGGCCAAATCGTTGAGTGTCTTTAAGACAAATAAGTCACGAAAGACGTGCTTGTTGGGTGAATTGGACATTCTGAATTCTCCCTCTGTGACCCGAACAGGCACCGGAATGTGGCGACTAGGAGCTTTTCACAGTAACTTCATTGCAGTGTTAATGTAAGCTTACTTGTGACAATAATAAAGATTATTATATAGATAAGTTCTTGATCAATAAGGGGGTCAGGGGTTATGGGGAGAGGGCAGGAGCATGGGGATGAGAAAAATGGGGACGAGTGGCCTAATTCTGCTTCTATGTCTTCTGGTCTTAGATCTTTGAATTATTGCTTTGAAATTCTGTGTAACTATGTACAAATGTTGGAAACACTCAATACTGAATTGGGCCGTTAACTGCATTTCATACAGATGTACTGTTGCAAGGATAATGATCTGTTGCATTTTACACTCTGGTCTGCACAGATATGTCAGAGTTAACAAAATCAGATTTCTCCAACATCTTTGGGATGCTTCAAGATGACAGTGGAAGTTCCAAACAGCAAGAAGATCTCCCCATGTTGCCTCATTTGGCTGACCTAGTCAGTTACAGCATACAGAAAGTAGTTGGCTTTGCAAAGGCTATCCCTGGATTCAGGTATGTTGTCTTTTCTGAGAGGTTCCATGTAATTATTAATACAGTAAAATCTACCCATGAATGCTAGATCTGAAGTGAAGGGTGCAAGGAGAGCTATCTGTAGCCAATGTCTAGTTAAGAATGTTTGATGTTGCTTGCCTGGTTGGGCCAGACAAGAATGCCATGCCATTATGTTAAGGAAACTAATAACAAAGCACCATATTCTTGATACCCTTTCTGAAATCTGTGATTGGACCAGTTAATTGACACAAGTCAGGCGTTTTATAGCAAATCAAAGTCACGGACTATGAGCAGAAAGAAAACGGCAAATACCTGCACTTGGTATTTTTTATTTCCATTCCAGGTGTAAGAACTCTTTCAGTAGAACTGGATGGCCTCATTATGCATGCTTGGCTGAGAACCCAGACTCCTAAAAGGATTATCTCAGCAGGGGGTTCTGTTTTGACAACTGGAG
The DNA here is from genome assembly GCF_902713615.1 of Scyliorhinus canicula. Classification (NCBI taxonomy): domain Eukaryota; kingdom Metazoa; phylum Chordata; class Chondrichthyes; order Carcharhiniformes; family Scyliorhinidae; genus Scyliorhinus; species Scyliorhinus canicula. Next base: position 7,900,770 of record NC_052173.1, on the reverse strand, counting down.
AGAACTGTTGAATTTGATTGAAACCTTTTAAGTGGTTGTAATAACTTGTTCTTTCTGTGATCTCTCTTGTCAGTGTCTCAATGTTTTTTTGCACAGGAGTAAGAGATGTGTGTAGTGTTTGAAGCCTCCGTTCTTAATACTTTAACAGTCTTATTGACACTTTTATTGGATTGCAGGAACGGGAGGGTTTTTTTTTTCAAAAGAAAATTTCTAAATGGGTGTAATTTTCCTGAGCTATTCCATAAATGCCATTGTTACTATGTGGCTCATTGGTTCTGTATATAGTTTATACTGGGTGAATGGGCATGGAAGGGTCATGAATTGACATGGAGAGTATGAGGGTCCATGGGAGTGGGTGGGGGGATGGTCATGAGCTGGCATGGAGATGGTATGGACACGGTAAGGGCTAGAGGGCCTAACATCCTTCCAACCACCCCGTCTCAGCACTCCGCTGCCCCCATGGCTATCTAATGCTCTGCTTCTCGGGTAAGTGGGCCCGACTGTGTCCCACACCCGCCCTACCCAGAGTGAAGATCACAACATTTTGGGGCTTTTCTACAGAGGGGGTCCAATGATGGTGATTATGGTGATGGGTTTCTCCATATTAACCACCACCGTAATTGTCATCCTGCTGAATTATTTCAAAAGCTTTGGTGCGTGTCAGCTGTGGCTCAGTTGGTGGCACACTCACCTCTGAATCATCAGGTTCTGTGTTTCAGTCCCACTTTGTACTTGAACACCAAAGTCAAGCTGACACTTTCATAGAATTTACAGTGCAGAAGGAGGCCATTCAGCCCATCGAGTCTGCACTGGCTCTTGGAAAGAGCACCCTACCCACGTCCACACCTCCACCCTATCCCCATAACCCCACCCAACACTAGGGGCAATTTTGGACACAAAGGACAATTTAACATGGCCAGTCCACCTAACCTGCAGATCTTTGGACTGTGGGAGGAAACCGGAGCACCCGGAGGAAACCCACGCGCACACGGGGAGGATGTGCAGACTCCGCACAGACAGTGACCCAGCCGGGAACCGAACCTGGGACCCTGGAGCTGTGAATTAACTGTGCTAACCACTGTGCTACCGTGCTGCTCACTTTTTTTTTCATTCTTTTTTAGGGTCCCTTTTATTTATACTCATTACTACAACTTCAAAGAATTTTAAGAAGGATTTTGTGCATGATGTGCCCTTTTTGAACCCATTCCGAATCTCATAGAATTTTAATGCAGTACTGATCGAGGATTGCACTGTCAGAAATGGCATCTGTTAGATGAGATAAGGCTCCATCTGCGTGCTTGAACAGACATTAAGGGCGCGATTCTCTGCCCCCCACGCCGGGTGGGAGAATAGCAGGAGTGCCTCCCGACATTTTTCACGCCCTCCCGCTATTTCCCCCCCCCCCCCCCCCCCCCACGCTCGACCCACGCCACGAATCGCCGCTCGCCATTTTTTACGACGAGTGCCGAGCGGCCGGCCCTTCGCGCCCGTTTGAACACGGCAGCAATCACACCTGGTCGCTGCATTCGTGAAACGGGCGCCGGATGCCCGTTTGGGGCATCCAGGGGCCCGATTGGGACGGGAGCACAGCGACTGTGCTCCGGAGGGGACAGGCCCACGATCGGTGCCCACCGATCGTCGGGCCTGCGTCCAAAACGGACGCACTCTTTCCCCTCCGCCGCCCGGCAAGATCAAGCCGCCACGTCTTGCGGGGCGGCTGAGGAAAAAGACGGCAACCGCGCATGCGCGGGTTGGCGTTGTCCAACCTGCGCATGCGCGGCTGACGTCATCGGCCGCGTCAGCCGACATGACACTTGGCGTGCGGCCTTGACGACCGTCGTCAAGGCCGTGACGCACGGGGCCGCGCTCCTAGCCCCGCCCGGGGGGGGAGAATCGGCCCAGGAAGTGGGCGTGAAGGCTGCCATGGGTCACGGCCTGTCCCACGGCAGCCTTTACGATTCTCTGCATTTGCGGAGAATCTCGCCCATACCCCATGGCATTATAGTGAAGAAGAGCAGGGGCTTCTCCCTGGTGTGTTGGTCAATATTTATCATTTAATCAAATCACTAAAATCATTGGCCGGAAATCTCCGGTCATCAGGATTCACTTCTCCCACTGGCAGCGCACCCCGTCCACAGGTTCCCTGGCGGCAGGGGTGATTACAATGAGAAATCCCATTGATGAGTGGTGGGAAGATAGAATCCGGCCGCCAGCGAACGGAGGGTAGCCGAAAAACACGCGGCTAGGGAACTGGAGAATCCCCCCCCCCCCCCCCCCATTATCTGGTCATTATCACTTTGTTATTTGTGGGATTTTCCTGCACCTAAATGAGTTGCCGCATTTTCTGCGTTAACAGTGAGTACAGTTCAAAAAGTACTTCATTGGCTCACACTTCGAGGCATCCGGTGGTCATGAAAAGCGCAAAGTAAATGCAAGTCTTTCTTTGAATGTAATGAACAACCAGCCAATTGTCAGGGAAAAATTGATTTGCATGTCGGATCAGCACACACACACACTTTTCACAATTATTCTTTCAAACGTCAGTTAAGCTGAGTTAGTTTCGTATTCCTGTCTTTGAGTCGGAGAACAGGGTCTGTTTTTGAGTCTGTTCGTGCGTGTTCTCAGTCTTTTGTATCTCCTGCCCGATGGAAGAAGTTGGAAAAGTGAGTAAGCCGGGTGGGAGGGATCCTTGATTATGCTGCCCGCTTTCCCCCGGCAGCGGGAGGTGTAGATGGAATCAATGGACGGGAGACAGGTTCGTGTGATGGACTGGGCGGTATTCACGACTCTCTGAAGTTTCTTCCAGTCTTGGGCCGAGCAGTTGCCATACCAGGCTGTGATGCAGCCAGATAGGGTGCTTTCTATAGTGCATCTGTAAACATTGGTGAGAGTCAGTGTGTGGACATGCCAAATTTCCTGAGGAAGTATAGGCGCTGTAGTGCTTTCTTGGTTGTAGCGTTGACGTGGGTGGACCAGGACACGTTGTTGGTGATATGCACCCCTAGGAATTTGAAACTGCTAACCATCTCCACCTCGGCCCCGTTGATGCTGACAGGGGTGTGTACAGTACTTTGCTTCCTGACGTCAATGACCAGCTCTTTAGTTTTGCTGACATTGAGGGAGAAATTTTTGTCGTTACACCACTCCACTAGGTTCTCTATCTCCCTCCTGTATTCTGCCCCATTGTTGTTCGAGATCCGACCCACTACGGTCATGTCATCTGCAAACCTCTAGATGGAGTTGGAGCCAAATTTTGCCACTTGGAAAAATTCAAGGCAATCTGACAGAGTCAACATGGTCTTGTGAAAGGGAAATCATGTTTAACCAATTTTGTGGAGTTTTTTGCAGCAGTCACATGTACTGTGGACAAAGAGGAACCAGTGGATCTACTGTACTTAGATTTCCAGAAAGCATTTGATAAGATGTCACAGGCTCAAGGTGTAGGGGGTAATATATTGGCATGGATAGAAGATTAGTTAGCTAACAGCGGCACAGTGGTTAGCACTGCTGCCACACAGCGCCAGGGCCCCGGCTCCGGTTTCCTCCCACAGTGCAAAGATGGGCAGGTTAGGTGGATTGGCTATGCTAATTTGCCCCTAAATATCCAACGGTTGGGTGGGGTTTACAGGGTTAGGGTGGGGGATTGGGCCTAAGTCGAGTGGTCTTTGGAAGGGTCAGTGCAGACTCGATGGGCCGAATTGAGTAAAGTAAATTGTGAAGAGGACATAAGGAGGCTCCAAAGGGATACAGATCGGTTCAGTGAGTGGGCAAACATCTGGAAAATGGAATATAATGTGGGAAAATGTGGAATTGTCCATTTTGGCAGCACGAATAAAAAAGAAGCTGATTCTCTAAATGGTGAGAGATTGCAGAACTCTGAGGTACAGAGAACATAGAACATTACAGCGCAGTACAGGCCCTTCGGCCCTCAATGTTGCGCCGACCTGTGAAACCCCTCTAAAGCCCATCTACACTATTCCCTTATCATCCATATGTCTATCCAATGACCATTTGAATGCGTTTAGTGTTGGCGAGTCCACTACTGTTGCAGGCAGGGCATTCCACGCCCTTACTACTCTCCGAGTAAAGAACCTACCTATCTGTCCTATCTGGGGGTCATAGTGCATGAATCACAAAAGTTTAGTCTGCAGGTACAGCGAGTAATTAGGAAAGTGAATAGAATGTTATTGTTTACTGTGAGGGGAATTGAATATAAAAGCAGGGAGGTTGTGTTTCAGTTGTATGGGGTGTTGGTGAGACCACATCTGGAGTATTGTGAACAGTATTTGTCTCCTTATCTAAGGGAAGATGGAAATGTGTTAGGAGCAGTTCAGAGAAGGTTTATTAGACTAATCCCAGAAATGGGCTGGTTGTCTTATGAGGAAAGGTTGGAGAGGTTGGGTTTGTATCCACTGGAGTTTTGAAGAGTAAGAGGCGACTTGATTGGAACCTTTAACACCCTGAGGGGTATTGACAGGGTGGATGTGGAGAGGATGTTTCCTCTTGTGGGAGAATCTAGAACTCGGGGTCACTGTTTAAAAATAAGGGGTCACTCATTCCAAACGGAGATGGGGAGAAATGTTTTCTCTCAGAGGGGTTGAGTGTCTGGAACTCTCGTCCTCAACAGGCTGTGGAAGCAGAATCTTTGACTATTTTTAAGGCAGAGCCAGTTAGATTCTTGATTAACGGGGGGGGGTGAAAGGTTATCGGGGGGTCGGCAGGAATGTGGGGTTGAGGTTACAATCAGATCAGCCAAATCTTATTGAATGGGATAGTAGGCTCGATGGGCCGAGTGGCCTCCTCCAGTTCCTAGTTCAGGTGTATATATGTATGAATGTATGTAATCTTTTAGAATTATACTTGGCACAAAACATCAATGAGCGCAAGAACTGACTGCTGTTTGCCGCATAAATGATGATTGCAGGAAAGCTAACTTACAATCCATATTTTTCCTTATTTTGCAAAGCTGACTGCAAAATTCGCAACTTCTAACTTTGCTTTACTGCCACTATAAATTGTAATGAACGTCAAAGAGCAGTCAAAAAAAACAACCACCACCAATTCTGTCCTGTCTACCTCAAGCTCTCCTTTGCCCTTCTCTTCCGTCATTTAAATGGTTTTATAAGCACTGATTCGGCCTCCTGTATAACTCTGTAAAGCTGAACAAATTTGTACCTTCCTTTCCTAAGGACAGTGACATTTGCTGGGGTTTAGCTCTGCTGCCACTGGTAGCCTTCAACTCCTCACTGAATTGAACATAGTTGCCAGATAGACAGCAAGTAGCACAAAATTCATTGTTGAAACATCATGGCCAAGCCTTATTGTCTCCTCCCCGCTGTTCTCACACACTTTATGGCAGTGGGACTCAGGTTGATTTTGCTCCTCCGTAGCCCATGGCACTGAGGCTAATTGTAATAGCCCCACCTGCTGTCCTAGCTGAAATGAGCAATCTCAACACTGAAGCTAATAGGTTTGTATGGTTCTGTGCCAAGACATGAGCTCATTTCCACACTATGTGTGCGTTAAGCTTATTCTTTTCAGCAAATCATTGTCGCACAATGAAATGGGCTGAGAAAAGAGTTGCTGGTGTGGTGGTAATGCTGCACAGTAAATAACCCACACAAGCGGGTGGAATATCAGGTTTGTATGCCACCCTTCCACTTCCCAAGCCCTACTATTCCAGCCCTGGGCTGCGCCACACGGAGACCACACCATTTCTCTGAAAGAAGTGTAGGGGGGTGGGGCGGGGGGGAACCGAAAATTAAATAGGGACCATCCAGGACACTGACAAAGGAAACAGAATGGCCCCTGCCCCAAGTGACAGAGATGTGGGACCTAATGGTGGAGAGATGCACTGGGGATTTATGCCCATTACTGAATAAATATCAATAAAAATGAACTTGCAACAGAGGTGCTGATGCGGAAATGTTTACTAAGGAGCCAACTTCTTCAATCTGCAGGGAGTTGTCTGCGGATGACCAAATTTCCCTTCTGAAGTCAAGTGCAATTGAAACAATTATGCTACGATCAAACCAGTCCTTCACATTGGAGGATATGTCCTGGAACTGTGGAAATGATGATTTCAGATATAATTTAAGTGACGTCACCAAAGGTAAGCAGTTAAAAGGAAAGAAAACCATATTCATTGTACATCCTCCACACACAAGTGCAATCTAGCTTTACAGATTCTCAGAAAAAACACATGCTGAGAAGCTGCAATGATATTGTAGATGCACAGTGCCAGCCATGGTCCCCCCTCTCCCCATATTGTATAAAGGCCAGGGACCTGCACCTTTGTGCAAAATCACTTCTCCCTAGCTAATAGTTATGTGAGGCTGGCATTTAACCTTTCATTGTCAGAATTTTAATACAAAATTTCCAATCTTTTACAGAAGTAGGCTAAATTCATTGAACATGCAGAATTTGTTTTCTGTTCATTTGATCTGGCCGGTCTTGTTTTTTTCTGTTCCTGAGAAGAGTCATATTGGACTCAGAAATGTGTCTCTTCCCACATACCTGCCGGGTGTCCCCAGCACTTTGGGTTTTTTATTCCAGATTTCCAGCATCCACAGTCTTTTGCTTTGGTTCTTCCTGTCGCTCTTCCCAATTTCCCAGGAGCCCGTTGGCACTAGGTTATGAACGTCCAGAAAATGAGTTGCCCTTATCAAGACAGAAGTTAGGAATCTTGATTTCCAGCACGAATGCCGGGCTGCTGGCTGTGAAAGTGTTCGACCACAATCCTCCTGCGCTTGCATTTACAGCAGAGAATACTTTTCCTTTCTGCGGCTCCAACTGTGGCACTGGGCCACCCCACTTGGATCCTCCAATGTGAGTGGGACTGGGCACAAGGCCTAAGGTGTTCCTCTAAATGGACAAGCCCCCCCCCCCAACCCCCGCACCCTCTCCATCCCCAGCCAACCCCCAATTCTGTGGGTCGAATCTTACTTATGCCTAATATTGGCATAGCCATTTCTTCATCGCGCAGACACTCCCCAACACCCCCCACAAGAAGTTCCTATACAATGCAAACCTGATATAATTGGTTTACAGAATCACAGCATTGTTACAGCACAGAAGGAGGCCATTCAGTGCAGTGTCACCTCTCCAAAGGAGCAATTCACCTTGTGCTCCTTCCCATAACCCTGCACATTCTTCCTTTTCAGATAATAATCCAGTTCCCTCTCAAAATCCTCAATTGAACCTCTTTCCCCCCCGCCCCCCAAAACCACACTCGCTGCGTGAAAAGGTTTCTCCCCATATCTCCATTGCTTCTTTTACCAATTACCGTCAATCCTATTCCCGATCCTTCCAGCAATGGCATCAGTTTTTTCCTTTCTATTATCCAGACCTGTCATGGTTTCGAATATCTTGATCAAATCTTCTCTCGAGCGTCTCTTCTCCAGGAACAGCCCCGACCTTTCCAATCCATCTATGTAGCTGAAGTAAAGATTTTGCTCCTTTTTCCTCCGCGTTCCCTGGACCTGCAGTGGAGGATGTCATGACAAAAAATGTCATGTAATGCCAGTGACCAATCTTGTGATCCGCACAGGTATAGGGGAGTCTTTTCCCAGAGAGGACAAATATTGCTGGCAAAAACGTGCTTGTGTAAGCATAAAAATGGCAATGCAAAAATGAGAATTTTGCACTCTGTAGCTTTTACTCCATCTGGATCATAGGGGTTGTATGCTACACCCTTTAGCATTGATCCATGCAATAGGTTGCCTGCAAAGCAAAAGTCGCTATAGTTGGATCAGCATGTCTGTTAAAGGCTTTAAAAACTATGCAAAATGCAATAGCAAATTCGCAATCATATTGTACCTAAAAGCGATATCACGATTTGTCTTCGATTCACAAAAAGCGCTTATACAAAATGGACGCAGTTTTCTGCATTATTCAGTCAGCCTAAGAAATCCAGCCATGCTGAGTTGGTCATTTCATGTTCATGCGCTGAAGCCAGTTTAGAGGAAATTCTAATACCTGCCTTTACCGCACTCTCCAAAGATCCTTGGCACTGAATTCTATGTAAATCAAGGACAGATTACACCAATATTTTCAAGTAACATGGGAGTATACAGGGTAACATACCCCCCCCCCCCCCCCCCACCACTCCACCTCAGGCAGGAACTGCTCAGCATGAAAGTCTGAGCTCCACCTGAGGCAGTACAGTACTTCTGAGGCAATCCAGTTTTACTGGTCAGCCCTGGGTACACTGCATGATAATCAACAAAGCATTAATATCGTCCTGAAGGAAAACCACAATCAAGTACCATAAAATGGGTCTGGTTCTGTATTCCTACTCTCCAACCATTGTAGCAGCTGCGTAACCCATTCTACCTGTGTGGGGTATGACTATCTGTGCCATGCCCTTCTGCGATATCCTCAGACTCCGATGGAGAAGGGTATTAAGAAAGCTGGGGTAAATATGACACCGTGTGTATTGCATGCTGATGAAGAAAAATGATTCCAGCCACACGGAAGCAGACTTGGCACTCAACCAAGTTTGGCCAACCATGTCAATCTGCAGGCAATTGTCAAGAGGACTTTCCTGTGGACAGTGACTAATTGTTTAATGTCTAATTTTTAGGCCAAGCTGCAAATATACAAGCGCTGAATCAAAAGTTACTCAAGCCCTCGGGTATTGGCACCAGAGATCACGAGTCCTAGAGTGGAACCTTTCCTCCAGATAATTATATTGAACAGAGCATTACTGTTCATGGTAGCATACCTCATTTGAGTAGGCAATATGACAACAGATGTTCGGAGTTATCTCGCTGTTCATTCTCATGAGCAAGGCATTGGGCATCTATAGATGAACCTGTTTGCCTTAACAAACAACAACCAGCTCCAGTGTTTATAGAGTCACAGAGTTTTACAGCACAGAAAGAGGCCATTCGGCCCATCGTGTCTGCACCGGCCATCAAGCACCTCTCCTAATCCCATCTTCCAGCACTTGGGGAAGCCTTGTGTGCTGTGGTGCTTCAACTGCTCATCTGAATGATTGTGAGGGTTCCTGCCTCTACCACCCTTTCAGGCAGTGAGTTCCAGATTCTAACCACTTTCTGGGTGAAAACGTTCTCCACAAAACCCCACTAAATCTCCTGCTCCTTACCTTAAGTCTGTACCCCCCTGGTTATTGACCCGTCTACTAAGGGGAAAAGCTTCTTCCTATCTATCCTATCTATGTCCCTCATAGTTTTGGACACCTCAATCAAGTCCCCTCTCAGCCTCCTCTACTTGGAGGAAAACAATCCCAGCCTATCTAGTCTCTTTTGACGCTCCATCCCAGGCAACATCCTGGTGAATCTCCTCTGCACCCCCTCCAATGCAATCACATCCTTCCTATAATGTGGTGACCAGAATTACACACAGTACTCCAGCTGTGGCCCAATGAGAGTTTTATACAGCTCCATCTTAACCTCCCTGCTCGTAGAACATAGAATTCCTACAGTGCAGAATGAGGCCATTCGAACTATCGAGTCTGCACTGACCCTCCGAATGAGCACCCTACCTAGGCCCACTCCCCTGCCCCATCCCCACAACCCCACCCAACATGAATGTCTTTGGACACTAAGGGACAATTTAACATGGCCAATCCACCTAACCTGCACATCTTTGGATACTAAGGGCAATTTATCATGGCCAATCCACCTAACCTGTACATCTTTGGACTGCGGGAGGAAACCGGAGCACCCGGAGGAAACCCACGCAGACATGAAGAGAATGTGCAAATTCCACACAGTCACCCGAGGCCAGGATTCAGTGCTAACCACTGTGCCACCATGCCGCCCGATTATATTCTCTGCCTCGGCTAATGAAGGCAAGTATCCCATTTGCCTTCTTAGCCACCTCATCTACCTGTCCTGCTGCCTTATGGACATGCACACCAAGGTCCATCTTGTCTTCTGTACTTCCTAGTGTCGTACAGTTCGTTGTGTATTCCCTTGCCTTGTTAGTCCTCCCAAATACATGACTTCACACTTTTCAGGTTAAATTCCATTTGTCACCGTTCTGCCCATCCAACAATCCTGTCGACATCTCCCTGTAATCTTTTTTTTTTATAAATTTGGATTACCCAATTATTTTTTCCAATTAAGGGGCAATTTAGCGTGGCCAGTCCACCTACTCTGCACATTTTTGGGATGTGGGGGCGAAACCCACGCAGACACGGGGAGAATGTGCAAACTCCACACGGACAGTGACCCAGAGCCGGGATCGAACCTGGGACCTCAGCGCCGTGAGGCGGTTGTGCTAACCACTAGGCCACCGTGCTGCCCTTCCTCCCTGTAATCTAAAGCTTTCCTCCTCACTATTCACCACACTACCAATTTTTGTGTCACCTGTGAACTTACTGATCATACTCCCCATATTCACGTCTAGATCATTGATGCACACGACAAGCAGAAGGGACTCGGCACCAATCCCTGCTTCATGGTGGCACAATGGTTAGCATTGCTGCCTCACAACACCAAGGACCCGGGCTTGATTCTGATCTTGGGTGTCTGTGCGGAGTCTGCACGTTCTCCCCGTGTCTGCGTGGGTTTCCTCCGGGTGCACCGGTTTCCTCCCACAGTCCAAAGATGTGCAGATTAGGTGGATTGACCGTGATAAATTGCCCCTTAGTGTCCAAAGGTTAGGTTTGCAGGGGAGTGGGCCTTGGTAGAGCGCTCTTTCAGACGATCGGTGCAGACTTGATGGGCTGGATGGCCTCCTTCTGCACTGTAGGGATTCTATGATTCTATGAATCGCCACTTCCAGTCACAAAAACAGCCGTCGACCATTACCATCTGCCTCCTGCCACTAAGCCAACTATAGGTCCAATTTGTTGAATTGCCCTGGATTCCCTGGGCTCCTACCTTCTTGATCAGTCTGCCATGAGGGACCTTGTCAAAAGCCTTACTGAAATCCATGTGGACTGCATCAATTGTACTGCCCTCAACTACACACCGAGTCAGCTCCTCAATAAATTCAGTAAAATTTGTTACACATCATCTCCCCCCGACAAAGCCATGCTGACTATCCTTGATTAATCCTTGCCTCTGCAAGCGGAGGTTAATTCTGCCCCCCAGAATTTGTTTGAATAATTTCCCTGCCACTGATGTCAGACTCACGGACCTGTAATGACCTGGTTTCTCCCCAATTCCCTTCTTGAGTAATGGTGCCACGTTAGCTGTCCCCCAGTCCTCTGGCACCTCTTCTGAGGCCGTGGAGGATTTGAAAATTCAGTCAGAATCCCTACAATCTCCTCCCTTGCCTCGCACAGCAGCCTAGGATACATCTCATCTGGACCTGAAGAACTGGGGAAGGAAATCTGCCGTCCTTACCTGGTCTGGCCTACATGTGACTCCAGATCCACAGCAATGTGGGTGACTTTTAAATGCCCTCTGAAATGGCCTAGCAAGCCACTCAGTTGTTTCAAACCGCTATGAAGCCTAATAAAAGGAATGAAACTGAACAGACAACCTGGCATCTACCTAGACACCTGAAACAACAATGCCAAGCCCTGTCGCCCCTGCAAAGTCCTCTTTACTAACATCTGCGGGCATGTGCCAAAGTTGGGAAGAGCTCTCACAGACTAGTTAAGCAACAGCCTGACATAGTCATACTCACAGAATCACACCTTATAGACAATGTCCCAGACACCACTATCACCATCGCTGGATACGTCCTGTCTCACCGGCAGGACAGACCCAGCAGAGGTGGCAGCACAGTGGGATACAGTCAGGAGGGAGATGCACTGGGAGTCCTCAACATCGACTTTGGACCCCATGAAGTCTCATGGCATCAGGTTAAACATGGGCAAGGAAACCGCCTGCTGATTACCATGTACCGGCCACCATCAGCTGATGAATCAGTACTCCTCTATGTTGAACACCACTTGCAGGAAGCACTGAGGGTGGCGAGGGCACAGAATATGCTCTGGGTGGGGGGCTTCAATGTCCATCACCAAGAGTGGCTCAGTGATACCACCACAGACCAAAACCTAAAGAACAAAACTGCTAGAGTCTGTGGCAGGTGATAACAAGAGGGAAAAACATACTGTTTCTCAATAAATTTAGAATGCCCAATTCTTTGCGGATGACTGCACAATGTTCAGCACCATTCGCGACTCCTCAGATAATGAAGCAGTCCATGTCCAAAGGCAGCAAGACCTGGACAATATCCAGGCTTGGGCTGACAAGTGGCAAGAAACAGTCATGCCACACAAGTGCTGGGCAATGCCCATCTCCAACAGGATTGGGTGGTACGGTAGCACAGTGGTTAGCACTGTGGCTTCACAGCTCCAGGATCCCAGGTTTGATTCCCGGCTTGGGTCACTGTCTGTGCGGAGTCTGCACGTTCTCCCCGTGTCTGCGTGGGTTTCCTCCAGGTGCTCCGGTTTCCTCCCACAATCCAAAGATGTGCAGGTTAGGTGGATTGGCCATGACAAATTGCCCCTTAGTGTCCAAAAAGGTTAAGTGGGGTTACTGGGTTACAGGAATAGGGTGGAGGTGTGGGCTTAAGTAGGGTGCTCTTTTCAAGGGCTGGTGCAGACTCGATGGGCTGAATGAAATGAAAAATGAAAATTGCTTATTGTCACGAGTAGGCTTCAATGAAGTTACTGTGAAAAGCCCCCAGTCGCCACATTCCGGCGCCTGTTCGGGGAGGCTGGTACGGGAATGGCCTCCTTCTGCACTGTAAATTCTGTGATTCTAAGAGAGAATCTAGCCATCAATGACGGCACGGTGGCACAGTGGTTAGCACTGCTGCCTCACAGCGCTAGGGACCAGGGTTCAATTCCGGCCTCGGGTGACTGTGTGTGTGGAGTCTGCACGTTCTCCCCGTGTCTGTGTGGGTTTCCTCCAGGTGCTCCGGTTTCGTCCCACAGTCCAAAGATGTGCAGGTTAGGTGGATTGGCCATGATAAATTGCCCCCTAGTGTCCAGGGATGTGTAGGTTAGGTTAGGGGGTTATTGGGTGGGGAAGTGGGCTTGGGTGGAGTGGTCATTCAGAGGGTCGGTGCAGACTTGATGGGACGAATGGCCTCCTTCTGCAGTGGGGATTCTATGATCATCCTTGACATTCAATGACATTACCATTGCTGAATCCCCCACTATCAACATCCTGGGGGTTACCACTGACCAGAAACTGAACTGGACCCAGCCATATAAATACTGTGGCTACCAGGGCAGGTCAGAGGCTGGGAATCCTGCGGAGAGTAACTCACCTCCTGACCCCCCAAAGCCTGTCCACCATCTACAACGCACAAGTCAGGAGTGTGATGGAATACTCTCCACTTGCCTGGATGAGTGCGGCTCCAACAGCTCTCAAGAAGCTCAACACCATCCAGGACAAAGTAACCCGCTTGATTGGTGCCCCTTCCATAAACATTCACTCCCTCCACCACTGACGTACAGTGTGTACCATCTACAAGGTGCACTCAGTAACTCACCAAGGCTCTTCAACAGCACCTTACAAACTCACCACATCTATCACCTTGAAAGACAACAACAGATACATGAGAATATCAGCACCTGCAAGTTCCCCTGCAAGCTACTCACCATCCTGACTTGAAACTATATCGCTGTTCCTTCACTGTCACTGGGTCAAAATCCTGGAACTCCCTTGCCTGGAGTGGTCAGATTTTACCCTTTGACACGGGAGTCAGGACATTTCCCAACATTATGATCAAGCCATCTATGTGGCCTTGCCCTCCCATCGGACTTCCACCCCCTCCCCTCCCAGTCGGGGGGCAGACTAGAATCAGGACTGTGGATTCGCAAAGCACAGTGAAGGCAGGAATGAAGGTAGGCAGCTGCCAAGGTGGCCAGCGTAGAATTCCGGCCTCCATTCACGGGGAAATCATTCCAGCTGAAGATGAGTGTGAGGCCTCCTAACCCTTAACCTCCCCCCTTTATTCTCGCCATATCTCCTATGCCCCCCCAGCCCTTCACCACCCATCCCATACTCCTTCATTCACCATGCCCATTTATCCATCCCATACCCTTCACCCCTGACCCTCAAGATACTCGCCTAGTATTCTCTATGTACAGAGCTCCTGAGGCCTATAATTACATTGGAAAGTTTTTCAGATGCTCATAAAACTGTTAAGTTAACCACTCATTCAAAACCCATTTCAAAGAACATGATCCTCTTACGTGGTCATAAAACTGTCAAGATAAATATATAAACTCACTGGCTTCTTGACAGCTGTATCAACAACCACTGCTGAGCTGGATCCATCTGTGGAGTTTGGAATTCAGCAAAGCATGCATACCGAGGTTCCTTTGCACAGCTGTATAAACAAAGCCTCCAGAGCCGAATACATTAAAACTTTTTAAAGTCAGTAGACGTCAGTGTTCTATTCAAGTTTAAAAGCAGGGGAACAGGTATTTGAGCTGTAATTCAGCTATAATTCAATTAAGATTAAATCATGGGACAAATGTCACACATAAAATTTGAATATCAGTCCTATTCAATACAGACAAGCATTTTCTTCCATTAGATAATGTGCTCTAATGCATTTGAACAGCTCTCTACTTTTAGAATGCTGGTTAACACATATTGAACTTATCTGCCAAAAGGTTCCTGACTTCAGATTAGGGTTCCCTCATGGTTCACAACACCACTGAACTGGCATGAAAAAGTGGTCTATCAAACTGGGCCCGACTCAATGGAAATAATGGGGCATCTAAAATGCCAAACCTGAAATGGAGCCGGCCAGGGCAGGAGTGCCATGTGCGAGTTCGAGACCCATCCCATTTCCTGTACAAATCAAAATATCAGGTGACAGGAGTGGGGCAGAGACCTCCAGATACAGGACCCGCACACCTCCATTTCCACTCGCAACTCACCTCAGGGTGGAGAAATAAATCTGGCCCTCGGGTTTTGATTGTTGCTGGGAGACAGGACGGAGATCATTTTAACCCCCCTATTACTGACGGGAAAGGGTCAGGGTGGGGGTTAAATTGGGAAAATTGTGAGTCCAGTCTGCCATGAATACACTTACTTCTGATTTAACCATAGCAGGGTTGGTGCTGATCCAGTAACCCCTCCAGAGAGGCGGGGCTGGTTTAGCTCACAAGGCTAAATCGCTGGCTTTTAAAGCAGACCAAGCAGGCCAGCAGCACGGTTCGATTCCCGTACCAGCCTCCCCGGACAGGCGCCGGAATGTGGCGACTAGGGGCTTTTCACAGTAACTTCATTGAAGCCTACTCGTGACAATAAGCGATTTTCATTTTTCATTTTTCATTTAAGTAAGACTGCATTTCGCAGATTTCTGAGTCATATGAATTTAATGGCTGTTAGTCCATTTTCCCAGAGCATGATAACACTTAAGATGCTCGGCTGCACCGCTGTGCAGGAACCCAAAGGCTCCCACAAAGGTTCTGCACAAGTCGGCCCTCTGTAAACTACTGCACAGCCATACAGAAGTGCGCAACGGGTCCACGCATGTAAACAAATCAGCTAAGCGCTAAAAGGTCACGCAGGCAAACTTTCAGCTGATATATCTACGTCCCCTCAATCTGCAGTGTCTCTCACTCTCTGCCCTTCCCCCGCAAGCTTTCACTTCTTCCTTACAACTACACTCTGAGCACATCACATCAAACTCTAATCCTCCTATCTGATAGCCTGCCAGCCTCTCTGGCCGGTTGCTGCGTGGGAAACGAAGGAAAGGAATTCTAATGAGCTTCTACCATTAAATTCAGCTCGATCTCCATGCTCCCGACAGTTCCTGGTTTCTCATCTGCAGACACATGCCCCAGCTCCTTCCCAACTCCATATAAATATCAGGTCTGAGTTTCAATATGGCCTCCTTCTGCACTACAGAGATTCTGTAAACAAAAATTAATCTCCTGTTAAAACAAACTGATGCATTGGGATTTTGAGGTACATTGGGAAGGGAGGATTACGAATGTTCAGCACATGAATCTAATCAAGTCAGGCTATACTCTTCAGGTATCTGCAGGAACAAAAAATGATTACAATTCCTTTTGTGATCATTTATTTTAAGGGTTATTTGAGTCTTCGAACCTAAAGTCAAGGAATGAGGGTGAAAGAAGCACCAGGTGCAAATTGAAGATTCATTTGTAACATTGGTTTACTGATTTTCTTCGCAATAAATTTAACTTTCAGACGTTTACCAAGATGCTTTTAAATGTGTATCCAAAGAGATTTTCACTCTCCTCCTCTCCCTTTCTAGCTGGCCATTCCGTGGAGTTGCTGGAACCACTGATCAAATTTCAGATTGGCCTGAAGAATCTGAATTTACATGAAGCAGAACATGTTCTTCTGATGGCGATCTGCATCCTCTCACCTGGTAAGGACGGCAGCAAAGCTTCAATAGCGAAAGACAAATACTGCTATGAACACAAGATATGAGATTAGTATTGATAGCAGGGCCGAACTCCCCTGATGGCTCAGTGATCACTATAGACAAGGCTTGTCCCAAGGTATGGCCGCTCACAAAGCCCCTCTATGCAGACATAGAACATAGAACATAGAACAGTACAGCACAGAACAGGCCCTTCGGCCCTCAATGTTGTGCCGAGCCATGATCACCCTACTCAAACCCACGTATCCACTCTATACCCGTAACCCAACAACCCCCCCTTAACCTTACTTTTATTAGGACACTACGGGCAATTTAGCATGGCCAATCCACCTAACCCGCACATCTTTGGACTGTGGGAGGAAACCGGAGCACCCGGAGGAAACCCACGCACACAGGGGGAGGACGTGCAGACTCCACACAGACAGTGACCCAGCCGGGAATCGAACCTGGGACCCTGGAGCTGTGAAGCATTTATGCTAACCACCATGCTACCCTGCTGCCCCTCAACACCGAACCACTTTTCAAAATTCCTGTCAAAGAGGAGAGTTTCAATGGAAGAATTTACATGGAGCTGCTCCTCCAATCACAGCCCATTTCTCTACCACGTTTACTGCTGATAGGTTGACCAGTGAGTCTTACCAGCAACAAATGAGTGAGAGAAGGTCTCTAATTGGAGGAGCAGCAAACATGCATGGTGACTGTGCTGAGGGCTGTCGGACCAAGGGAAGTGAAGGTACGGCAGGGAAGGAGCTCAGCGAGTCAGGTACACAGGACACATACCTTTAGTGGCACAGGGAGGGTCAAGTCGCATCGGGCTCGGGGAGGGCAGATTCGCACCATGTCCAGGGAAGGCAAGGTCGCATCTCCCCTGGCAAGGGGGAGGCAATCTTCCTTTGGGGGCAAAATCGTGACGTGTTCGGAGCAAGAGAAGTCTCAGTGGGCATGGGCAGGAGACACTGCCATGGTGAGTATGTGGAAGTGAGAGAGCATGTAGGTGTGGGAACGAGAGAATGTGTATAGTGTGGGTGTGAGTGTGACTGAGTGTGTGTGTGGGAGTGAGTGTGACTGAGTGTGTGTGGGAGTGAGTGTGGGAGTGACTGTGACTGAGTGTGAGTGTGACTGAGTGAGTGTGACTGAGTGAGTGTGACTGAGTGAGTGTGACTGAGTGAGTGTGTGTGTGGGGGTGAGTGTGACTGAGTGTATGTGGGAGTGAGTATGACTGAGTGTGTGTGGGAGTGAGTGAGTGAGTGTGTGTGGGATTGAGTGTGACTGAGTGTGTGTGTGGGATTGAGTGTGACTGAGTGTGTGTGTGGGATTGAGTGTGACTGAGTATGTGTGGCAGAGTGTGTGACTGAGTGTGACTGAGTGTGTGTGTGGGATTGAGTGTGACTGAGTGTGTGTGTGGGATTGAGTGTGACTGAGTATGTGTGTGGGATTGAGTGTGACTGAGTATGTGTGTGGGGGTGAGTGTGACTGAGTGTGTGTGTGGGATTGAGTGTGACTGAGTATGTGTGTGGGATTGAGTGTGACTGAGTGTGTGTGTGGGATTGAGTGTGACTGAGTGTGTGTGGGGGTGAGTGTGACTGAGTGTGTGTGGGGGTGAGTGTGACTGAGTATGTGTGTGGGATTGAGTGTGACTGAGTATGTGTGGGGGATTGAGTGTGACTGAGTGTATGTGGGGGTGAGTGTGACTGAGTGTGTGTGGCAGTGAGTGTGACTGAGTGTGGGAGTGAGTGTGACTGAGTGTATGTGGGGGTGAGTGTGACTGAATGTGTGTGGCAGTGAGTGTGACTGAGTGTGGGAGTGAGTGTGACTGAGTGTATGTGGGGGTGAGTGTGACTGAGTGTGTGTGTGGGAGTGAGTGTGACAGAGTATGTGTGGGGGTGAGTGTGACTGAGTGTGTGCGGCAGTGAGTGTGACTGAGTGAGTGTGTGTGTGGGAGTGAGTGTGACAGAGTATGTGTGTGGAGGTGAGTGTGACTGAGTGTGTGTGGGGGGTGAGTGTGACTGAGTATGTGTGTGGGAGTGAGTGTGACCGTATGTGTGCGGGAGTGAGTGTGACTGAGTATGTGTGTGGGGGTGAGTGTGACTGAGTATGTGTGTGGCAGTGAGTGTGACTGAGTGTGTGTGGGGGTGAGTGTGACTGAGTGTGTGTGTGGCAGTGAGTGTGACTGAGTGTGTGTGGGGGTGAGTGTGACTGAGTATGTGTGTGGGAGTGAGTGTGACTGAGTGCGTGTGGGAGTGAGTGTGACAGAGCATGTGTGTGGGGGTGAGTGTGACTGAGTGAGTGTGACTGAGTATGTATGTGGGGGTGAGTGTGACTGAGTGAGTGTGACTGAGTATGTATGTGGGGTGAGTGTGACTGAGTGTGTGTGGCAGTGAGTGTGACTGAGTGTGGGAGTGAGTGTGACTGAGTGTATGTGGGGGTGAGTGTGACTGAGTGTGTGTGGCAGTGAGTGTGACTGAGTGTGGGAGTGAGTGTATGTGGGGGTGAGTGTGACTGAGTGTGTGTGTGGGAGTGAGTGTGACAGAGTATGTGTGGGGGTGAGTGTGACTGAGTGTGTGCGGCAGTGAGTGTGACTGAGTGAGTGTGTGTGTGGGAGTGAGTGTGACAGAGTATGTGTATGGAGGTGAGTGTGACTGAGTGTGTGTGGGGGGTGAGTGTGACTGAGTATGTGTGTGGGAGTGAGTGTGACCGTATGTGTGCGGGAGTGAGTGTGACTGAGTATGTGTGTGGCAGTGAGTGTGACTGAGTATGTGTGTGGGGGGTGAGTGTGACTGAGTGTGTGTGTGGCAGTGAGTGTGACTGAGTGTGTGTGGGGGTGAGTGTGACTGAGTATGTGTGTGGGAGTGAGTGTGACTGAGTGCGTGTGGGAGTGAGTGTGACAGAGCATGTGTGTGGGGGTGAGTGTGACTGAGTGTGTGTGTGGCAGTGAGTGTGACTGAGTGCGTGTGGGAGTGAGTGTGACAGAGCATGTGTGTGGGGGTGAGTGTGACTGAGTGTGTGCGGGAGTGAGTGTGACTGAGTGAGTGTGACTGAGTATGTGTGTGGGGGTGAGTGTGACTGAGTGTGTGTGTGGCAGTGAGTGTGACTGAGTGTGTGTGGCAGTGAGTGTGACTGAGTGTGTGCGGGAGTGAGTGTGACTGAGTGAGTGTGACTGAGTATGTGTGTGGGGGTGAGTGTGACTGAGTGTGTGTGTGGCAGTGAGTGTGACTGAGTGTGTGTGGCAGTGAGTGTGACTGAGTGCTATATTATCTTCTGCTGTAAGAAAGATGTGAAACCACTTAGCTGCTTTTGATACGGTGAGGAGCTGTCAATCATTGCAAGAGTATTTATAAACATTGTGGTTCGCACCAAAGCAGAGTGCTTGAGATGCCTTTGAAGGGAAACATGGGTAAACAATCAACCAAGTACCTGTCTCTGGAATAAGAAAACTGTCAATCACTGGCTAATGCAATATATTGCTACGTGAAATTGAATGGAAGATTTGCATTTCAAAGGCTGTGTAGGGATTTGAAGCCCTTTGATGCGTATTTGGCTTCGGAGGAAACCTCTGATACTTCCAACAGCTGCTGCTTTAAGCACTTTGTCTGAGGCAGCAGATGTTCGGGAAGGGTAGGTAAACATGCAGTGATTTTACCGTCTACCGCTTGGACTGCTGTCAGCTTTCGGGCCGCCTTTATGCATGCATGCTGTGGGGTGGGGCAGGAGGTGACCTGTTATTTTGGGGAGGGGAGGATGCCCCTATTTGTCAGTGGGGACGGGGGAGGGGTGGACGGGATTTGCATTGTTGGAGGAGTGGGGAATCCCGCTGCCACACCTCGGTATCAGGCCACCCACTCTAAATGGCAGCCAGATACAGAATCCAGCGAGCTCTCCTCCATTGATACATGGTAAAGGAGAAAGACTTCCATCCCGGCCCCCGCTCCTACGCCCGTGGAGACCAGTCCCGATTCTCTGCTGGTGGAAGTATTTCGGCTCCAGAACAGAGTCACATTCAGAGTACCTGTCGAACACCCCTTGGTTATTCCTGGTGTTCGTTCTCCTCCATAACTGCCCACCTCCCACCATCTGTTAATCCTCCCAAAAGGGTTTCTGTCCTCGTACGTCTTGTTTGCAATTTGTCTTAAGTCCAGGAATGCTGCGAGTGTTGTATCCTCCATCTTTTGTGTCACTGTTGAAGAGCCCAGAAACGAATGTTTTCCTCAAAATGTTTTTAAGGCTTCGGACATTTGACCTTAAAAAACTTTTTTCTCTTTGAATCTAACTCCGGTTAAAGCCAAGAGCCTATCCATGTTTGATATCCCAGCACAATCCAGTCATTTAAAGGCAAGTACTGATATCGGAACTTCCAAGTGTATTGCTGTGCAATCTGGCGTATAGTCAGTTAAACTCCATGGGCAGAATCCTCCAAAGGCCCCGCTTGGGGAGGGGGAATATGGCGGGAGGCCCAGGAATTAGTTTCACGCCGGTGTGAGTTTACAGCAGGATCTTCCGCTGGTTTCCACCATCATGGACGGAAACCAGCCAGAGGCTGGCGTGAACCTCATTTGCATCTTGTTGGCGGGATGCAGTTGAAGGCCCAACAGCCCCCACCCCCCACCCCCCCAACAACAGTATCCCATTAAGTGGGGGGGGGGGGGGGGGGCTTTTTGCTTTGCCCCTCAGTTCATTTGATTTAATTTCAGCCTAACCAGTTAACCCTAATAGTCTGTACTGAATTTTCTGAGCTCATACGCGTGGGGATTAACATCAGCCAGGATTCCAGCTGCAGTGATTATCCAGTGACCTACACATAGAATGATCAAGCACAGCAGTAAACTGTCTTCTCGGCTCCTTTGGGTCTTGCCGCTGATTGTAGACTTGAGCCCATAATCTTGGCTGAAATTTTGGCGCATTACATGCCCCATTGCCAGAGGTGCTATTTTATGATTGGCTATAATATTAAACTGAGATTGCATCAGCCTCTTTGAATACTTGCTTCCATCAAGGCCCTATCTTCATGTAATAAAAAAGAATGAACATACCATGCCTCTAACTTCAATCAGTTGCCTTGCTTGACTAAAACTAATTTCCTAACTTCTCCACTGTATTCCATTCTTCCTGCAGTTTGTTACTGCCTGACTGTACCTAGATTTTCCAGTTCTCTTGTGAGAACATTAGAACAGAAATAGGTGCCGGAGTAAGCCATGTAACCTTCGATCTTACATTCAGTATGATATGGCTAATGTTCTACCTTAACTCTCCCTTCCCACATTATCCCATATCATTTAATCCCTTTTAGCATCCAAAATTCTATTGAAATGAAATGAAAATCGCTTATTGTCACGAGTAGGCTTCAAATGAAGTTACTGTGAAAAGCCCCTAGTCGCCACATTCCAGCGCCTGTTCGGGGAGGCTGGTACGGGAATTGAACCGTGCTGCTGGCCTGCCTTGGTCTGCTTTCAAAGCCAGCAATTTAGCCCTGTGCTAAACAGCCCCTGCTCCCTAAATTAAATATACTCCCTGGCTGTGCACCCATAGCTTTCTGGGCTAGAGAATTTCAAAGATGCACATCCTTTCAGTGAAGAAACCTCTCCTCCTCTCAATCCTAAATGGCCGATCCTTTATTCGGCTAGGGGGAATGTTTAAGCAGCATTTATCCTGTCAACTCTCTGAAGAATTTTAGAGGCTTGAATTAAATCACCTCTCATTCTTTTAAATTCGAGGCAATATAGGCCTAGTCTATTCAGTCCCTCTTTTTAATATATTTTATTCAAAAATTTTCATATATGACATAGAAAATATTCAAACCATTCCAAACAAATTTTACATTATTATGAAAATGAAACATCCCAACACCACTCCCTCCAACCGAACCCAACCCGGAATTAGACCAACTGCTCCCAACCCCCCCCCCCCCCCTAAAGAAAATCATACAAACTGCCCCGCTCTCCTCTCCTCCTCCCCCCCCCCCCCCCCCCCCCCCCCCCCATCCTGCCTAACACTTAAATTAAGGGGCAATTTAGCGTGGCCAATCCACCTACCCTGCACATCTTTGGGTTGTGGGGGTGAAACCCACGCAGACACGGGGAGAATGTGCAAACTCCACACGGACAGTGACCCGGGGCTGGGATTGAACCTGGGACCTCGGCGCCATGAGGCAGCAGTGCTAACCACTGCAGCACTGTGCCGCCCCTTCCATCTGTAACTTCTCCCTCTCTGCCAAAAGCTCCAGGGTTGGGGTACTCGAATATTGGTGGTCCACCTCCTCCGCCTCTCCACCCTTCCAGATTTGTCCCGATATGACTTAATATGAAATGATCTCCCCCCTAATAACTGCCTTCAATGCTTCCCAGAGCGTGGCGGGCGAGACCTCCCCATTCATATTCAACTCCACATACTCCCTACTTAATGGCAAAGGATATCCGCTCACAAAAACCCTTCTCCACAAACAACGCCGTGCACAATGGTTGCTGAGAGCGGCCCGACTCAAACAGATCAGCATATTACTACCAAGTAACCCGCCCCGGTTCTCCAGGTCATCGACTTTGGCCTTTAACATTTTTTGCTCCCCCGCCAACAACGCCATCTCTGCCTCCAACGAGACAATGCAATCGCTGTGATCATAGAGCGCCTCTTCCACCTTCTAAATCGTTGACCCCTGTACCTCCACCCACCGATCCAACCTGTCCAAGGTCACACGAATATGTGCCACGGCCCCTGCAACCACTTGTCGCTGTTTCTTGAATTCCCCCGACAAGAATTTCACCAGCTTCTCGGACATCCTCCAAGGGGGCAAAAACACCACCGAGACCTCCGCTATTTTCTCCCTTTCTGAGGCTCAAGAGACTTCCAAATCCATTGCCCGATTTATTCCCAGTATTGTACCCCTTCGATCTCACTCGACAGAGGGGACCTAATTCTGTCACTCTGTACCAATTTCTTCCTGACTCTAAAGTCAGTTTATCGTCAAGCCGAGTAACCCCTGAGAGCACAATTCAGCATAACTTGATGAGTTCAAATGAATATAGTTGACGTGGCAGCAATTAGTGTGAATGGTCATGGTAATATCAAATTATCATTCACTGTCTACAACAGGCTAGTTCAGGCACCCTGTCTGAAATCTAATTCACACCTTAAAATCAAACCAGCCTGTGACTTTAGACCCATATTTTTCACATCGCAGTTCCTCCTAGAATGGAATGGCATGAAGTCCCTGGACATGTTGGGACAATAGGGTTGCTATTCTCAGACGATGACAGTGAACAACAGCCTTCCTCCAAACCCATCTCCTGCTTTTAGCTTTTTAGATATTT
Source organism: Scyliorhinus canicula (assembly GCF_902713615.1). Lineage (NCBI taxonomy): Eukaryota > Metazoa > Chordata > Chondrichthyes > Carcharhiniformes > Scyliorhinidae > Scyliorhinus > Scyliorhinus canicula. The sequence continues at coordinate 7,877,161 of NC_052173.1, read as the reverse complement.
CAGTTTTTTCAGTTATTTGATCAATCTTTTGTCCAACCATAATTTCTCAAGCAGAGCTGTTTGCAAGTGGGAGAAGAAAGAAAAAGAAGTAAGTAAGTAATCTTTATTGTCACAAGTAGGCTTACATTAACACTGCAATGAAGTTACTGTGAAAAGCCCCTAGTCGCCACATTCCGGAGCCTGTTCGGGTCACAGAGGGAGAATTCAGAATGTCCAATTCACCCAACAGCACGTCTTTTGGGACTTGTGGGAGGAAATCGGAGCACCCGGAGGAAACCCACGCAGACACGGGGAGAACGTGCAGACTCTGCACAGACAGTGACCCAAGCTGGGAATCAAACCTGGGACCTTGGCTCTGTGAAGCAACAGTGCTAACCCTTGTGCCACCATGCCGCCCTCACAACCTCAGGATGTCCCAGGATGCTTCACACCCAATGAAATACACTTAAAGGGGAGACATTGTTGTCATGTAGAAAATTCAATGGTCAATTTGTGCACAACAAGGGCTGGATTGTCCATTTCAGCAGCTAAGTGCCGACTCGAACGGAGAATTTGCAGGAGGTTTACGACCAAAAAATTGGCGGCGACCCCTCACCGCTTCCGTGGCCGGTGAGGGGCCAGCAACGGCACCAGGTGAATCTCCCATCTCCCGCGCCAAGAATGGCCGGGTCCCTGACCGCGCATGCGCACAGCTGACGACCTGCAGCGGTCGCACCGTACAACATGGCGCCGGCCGTGCGCAGACCTGACCCGCCATCCGCGACCCCACAGGCCACCCCCACAGTCCCCCCAGCTCTCACGGAAGCCCCCGCCCCGGCCAGCGGCACGGATCCCAGCCAAGTGTGGCGGTGGTGGACATGGTCCACAGCCACCACGCCAGGTTCACGACCGTTGAGACCACACGTATCCCGTTACATCGGGAACCTGGCCCATCGGGAGTGGAGCAGCGTGGGAGGGCTGCCAATGATGTTGCAACGGCGCGCGACTCGATTATGCCATTTCCGAGGCGGCAGGGCATGGCTGACGGGTATCAAACCAGCGCCGGCCCCGATTTGGGCGTCAGAGTCGATTCTCCGTTGCCCAATCGCCGATTACGATATCAGTGTCTGGCAACAGAGAATCCCAGCCCAGGTTTCTGCAAACAGCAATAGGATAAGTGGTCAGAAAATGGCCTACCGCTGTCCCTAATTCATGTTTGTCTAAAAATACTTTTTTTTAAATATTGATTATATGGTGGCAAGGACTTCAGGAGAATTCAACTACTCTTTGAATAATTCAGTGACATTTTCTGCATCCAGCTGAGAAAGCACATGGGGGTCTCGGTTTAATGTCCCATCCAAAAGATAGCACTTTCCTTGATATGGGGCTGCAGTGACAGACTAAATTATGTGCTGTAACCCATGACCACAGCTTCAGACTGAAGGGCCGATCCTTTAAAACTGAGATGTGGAAGAATTTCTTCAGTCAGAGGGTGGTGAATCTGTGGAACTCTGTGCCGCAGAAGGCTGTAGAGGCCAAATCACTGAGTGTCTTTTGTCATGGGAATGTCACTTTAAGAAATGTCTGTCTGCTCAAGTGGCTGCAGTGATGTCAGAGTGTGGGTGGAGCTCTGCTTTTTAGTTTTGCTTTGAGGAAAAGCTTGGGTGTGTCTGTTTTTTAGTTTTGTTTTAGTGTTGGAGCTGCAGCCAGCCAAAGAAGGTGTAATTTTGATCTCTCTGCCATCTAAAGACTATCTCGAGATCATTTGGTGAATTCAGAGTAATAACTGCTCTCAGTAGATAATTTAAACCTGATGTGCTTCTGTAAAAAGTATTTTTTGTCTTATGGATGTTAAAAGGAAAGTTTAAGGATTATTTAGTGTTGTAGTCTTTGGGGGGTGTATTTGAATTGATGGTTTCTAAGATGTTCACTGTATGTTTTAAAAAGGTTAACTGAGTTCACAGAATAAACATTGTTTTGCTTTAAAAATTATTTTTAAATTTCTGCTGTACCACACCTGTAGAGTGGGCCGTGTTCTCCCCATACCACAATCTAGTAAAAGCCGTGGGTCAGATGAACTCCATGATACACTTTGGGGTTCTCTAAACCCTGGCCCATAACACTTTGGACAGATATAGATAGGTTCTTGATTAATAAGGGGATCAGGGGTTATGTAGAGAGGACAGGAGAATGGGGTTGAGAAACATATCAGCCATGGTTGAATGGCGGAGCAGACTCGATGGGTCAAATAGCTTAATTCTGCTCCTATATCTTATGGTCTATAAGTGTGTGCTTGAACTGGCAACCTTCTGAACCATGGTTATCACTGTAGGTTTCTCTGTGCTTTGGGCTGTTATTGGCACGGTTTTCATGATCTTTTGTTTCTGCATGCATTTTCAGATCGTCCCGGTGTGCTGAACCGTGCTCAAGTGGAGCGTATTCAAGATGGGCTGTCCGAGACTTTGCAGTCATACATCCGAGCGAAACATCCTCCTCCAGGGAATCGGTTGTTGTATCCGAAGATGATCCAGAAGTTGACAGACCTGCGGAGCCTGAGCGAGGAACATTCCAAACAGTTCCAATCTCTGTCCTTTAATCCTGAACATATCACACAGCTCACACCACTTGTGCTTGAGGTATTTGGCAATGATGTCGATCAGTGAAACACTTTCTTTTGTTTCAAATCTGTCCGTTTCACACAGGGTAGTAGGCTTGATGATGCACATGCAGCATTTCCTTTGAAAAATTACGTTACTAACTATCGAATGTGGTGCCAATGGAGCAACTCTGAATAATTGGACCACTGATTTAACGAAAAGGAGTGAGGTGGTAATCGCAGTTTCCCTGAAAAGGTTCCCACTCGTGCACACGTTGCACAAAGTTGAGGCAACGATGGAAAGTCAAAATGGTAATTTTCTCTCTAACTGATTTGTACCTGTAACGTGGAAACATGAGGGCAGTGATGGACTATCTTTTAAGTATCTGACAAATGATGGATGAATATAAACAACATACATCTGATATTTAATTAGACACGCAAAATAGGTGACGTCACCCAGCTTTGTCTGAAAATCCCCGTGTTACAGGTACAAGTGCAGTCTTTGCAAGGGGGAAATGATCATTCTTAGCTTTGCTGTCTGTCCACTTTGAAGTTGCAAGAATTGTTTTTACAGTAACTTTCTTAATATTTATGAAACGTTTTAGATCATCCAAAAGCACAGTCAGCAGGGGCAATGATCAAATGCTGTCAATGGCATACAGCCAGCAATGTCCATCCCTAATGGCAGGTGCTAAACTACTACATTAGCAGCTTTGGACACCTTTACCCTGCTTCCTGCTGCTCCAAGAAGTGTTCACTGCAAATATCCAGGACATATTGATCACTACAGTTGATGAACGGGAAACTGGTGTAGTGGCCGTTATAACGACCTGCACCTACTGATGACTAAATTCACATTTGATTGATGATGTGTAATCAGGAAGTTGCAGTCACTATCACGCCTTAGTGCTTGAACATTCCCTTGGGCAGAAGGGACAGTTTTCAGTGGTCTTTTCACAAAACTATATGTAAGCACAATTTATTTCTTCAGCTTATTTTTTGAAATCAATTCAGGTTATAGAAGTGCACAGTGATGTCAGTTGCATTTGGAGCTCTCACCAGCACCATTCACATTAAGGGCGGAATCTTCAATTCTAAAGTCCAAGTTCGGTGAAGTCGGAGTGGTTTCCACTGGGAGTTGGGAGGCGGACTATGTGTAATTCTGCACTGGGCTGCTCATTAGATATGCCTCCGTGAGAAGCTTGCCAATTCTCACGCTCTGGGCTGGCGGAAGTTGCCGCCCCACCATTATCTGAGGGGGCACCGTATTTAAAGGGGACCCATGCAGCCTGCACTGTCCCTTCCACCTTTGCTCCACCCTCCCTACCATTCCTCTCCCCCCCCCCCCCCCCCCCCGGTCATCCTCCACACAACTTGCACTGCCACCATCGGTCTGAAGCATAGGCTGCCGTCTATGCAGATTCCCCGAAGAGGACAATGCAGCAGCAACTCACTGTTAATCATGGAAGAAGTCTACCTCATTCTGCTCGCCAATTATATACAGTCGTAAATGTGAAGGGTCTCATTTCTCGCTGGCGGGGAATTTAATTTGGAAGGGGAATTTAATTCCGGTGATGTGGCCTTTAAATGAACATGCATGAGGTGCTGAAATATCAGGGCTTCCCAACATCATTCATCAGGAAGCTCAATCAACCTTTAAACTACTTTAGTCCTGAGAACAGAATTCCAAAAGATCACCCTGACGTCGGAAAACCTCGTGTCAAATTAAGTGTCCCACCCGGCAAACTTCCCGCTCCTGGCGGGACCGGATGATCCCGCCCTACGTCAAGGAAAACCAGGTGTTGGGAATTAGAATTTCTTCAATTACTAATAATTGAAACGATCATCAAATCTGGATGATGTCACGCATGATGTGTTGAGCGTTCCTTCTGTTTTTCTGGTTGTTATTTGAAAATTACAAATGAGAGCCCCCTGACGCTTCAGGAATTTATCCAGGGGATGGTTCATTCATAGAAGGTATTGCTTTGTGTTCAATCCTTGGTGTGTGTGCTCATTTTGCTGATCTCAGCCAGTTTGGGTGTAGGGATATTGCATTTGGACTTTGGCACTTTTGGGTTGAGAGGAAAATCAATAAGTGCCTGCTCCTGATCGCCATACACTCCTGCTGGAAGAATGTATGTGTTCATTGGTGAAGACACAATTTGGCTTGGGTGCGATACCATCATGGTAAATTGCTCATTAACACACGCTACATGAAAATTTACCACTTTCGGGATGGGGTGCCTGTGGACTTGTATCCCCACAGGGGTTAACACCTTCAGAAGATTGTTGATGAAAGGGGAAGAAACCACCTCACTGTATTTGGAAAACTCATGGTATTAAAGTGATCCGCTCTTTGTATTGGAAATGCTGCAGTGACATCAGCCTCACCTGGAGAATAGATTGTGATCATATCGTCTGTATATTGCACACTATGCACCAGTTGTAATACTTTGATTTATTTCTGAGTAATTCACTGTCAACCCCATCCTGTTATTCAGCCAGGATTCCTGTACAGCAGCAGCCATTTTATGCACTTATTCTCTGGAAGCAAGTAACATTGTTTCATACTCAGGAAATCTGCATTCCCTTCAGGTTTTAAAGAAATAGAAATGTTTGAAAGTATTTGCTTTGACCAGTGTGGTTTTGTTAACATATACCCCAGTACTGTGCTGAATCCAGACCCTGGGCAGATTGAAAATATACTTGTTTGACACCAATGGTGTCACCTAGAAACAGGTTCCCCGGAGATCTGAATCTTACTGATTGCAAAAGACAATCCTTCCCACCTAATATCCCAAACTGGCTGAGGGTTATGTGGGTGTTCTGTACTTGCCCTAAACTTACTTTTTGAAATGAATTACAAGTGATAGAAGTAATGCCTTATATATATGCAATAGATGAAAAAAAGGATTCTGAAGTTAAATGGAAAATTGAGTCGCATTGGACATCAAGAGAATGCATTTACTTGACGAAATGAGCAAGCGACATTGATGGAAAGATGGGCAAGGTTTTTCAAGGATTATTGAGGCAGAAGATTATGATTTGTGTAAATGTTTGTATTGTGTGAAGAACCCTGAAGAAGCGATAATACAAAGCTGGGTAAAAGCAGATGCTGGTATGTATATCACATGGAGCTGGATGTCGTTTATACAAAAGTATACCAGGTTTGGACAGGATGCGTGTCTTTTACAGGGTTCATGTATCTGCCTCCGTTGTCAGACATGAGCACTGGCTCCCTTGTCACTATGCAGCAATTGATGGTTTGGGTTGCTCTGTTAGAATGGACACTACGTTTATTGGGATTGCAGCACACAAGTGGACAAGGAGACTTGTCTGAGCCATCCAGTGCTGACTGAGAATGTATGGTTACCTCTTTATCCAGCCTTAGACCAGGACACTCTGGGATAAGAAAAACAGATCTACCAAATGGAAATATGGAAGATAAAATTATATTTTGTAAATGTACAGTTTTAGCTTATTATGCAGATAGAAGCTATATTTTGCAGAGGTTTGTGAATTATTATTGAAAAATGCAATTGCGTTCTTTTGGTGACTGCACCCCAGTTCCAAAAAATACAGTGGCTTTATTTTTGAGCCCAGTTCTGTGGGTGTAAATATATGTCATATTGTCACTGGTGTTGTAGAAGAGCTTGTTCTCAGTATCCTGTACAAGGCTTGCTTGAGTGCAAGTTTATGCTGAAGATGGGCAATGCTATGCGGTTAATTGTAGTGTTTTAATGTCCTATTTGTATATAAGGCTATTCCTGATGGGCTGACTGTAATCTACAACTTGTACATCTTCCCCACCCCTTCCCGAAAGGTTCCACAATTTTTCTATTTTGTTTTAGAACAGACAGCCGATAGACCATATATAAGCTATGCACTGCATAAACTCTTTTTTGTGGACTATGTTTTATCTCAGTTTACACTTTAGAGTAGGGATTTAAACATGACTTATCTGCAGATTGCTATGTGGTATTCCAGTTATCCTGTTCTGCTCTTTCAACACTGACATATTTCAATACATTGGATTTTCAGTGTCAGACCTTTGGGGAATGAGGATATTGCATCATTCCACAAAAAGCAGATGCATAGCACCATAAATGGTCTCTTACTTTAAGTTAAACTGTGAGAATCCGACTAATGGACATGAGTTCAGACCAGCAAAAGGTGAATTTCGGACTCATATCAAAATTTTCATTGTAGGGAATAGATTTCATGAAGGAGTGGTACAGGCAGAAACCCTGAAATCATTGCCGTTCAGCTCTCTCTGGATGGATGAATAAAGATGGACCAAGTGGTCTTCCTCGGGCAGGATTTTGAGGCCCTGTCGTGATTAAAGAGGCATGGAATCCCGACCATGCACAGGAAGGAGGAGGAGTGATGAGCAGCAACATCCTCTGCAGGATGGGCAGGGGATAGTCAAGGGGCAGGAAGGACACAGAAATCATACCCTCTGCACAGAATCTACTGTTGAAGGCAGAGAAATTACCAGGAGTCAGTACCACAGTGCAGTGCAACTCTCCAGGCAGTTTTGTGCCCTCGTCATCAAAGACCTGACACCTCGCAGCACTGTTCCCCATGCCTCGTTAGTAACCTTTAAAGCCACCGCAATATTCTGGCTCCTTCCAAGGAGCAGCTCAGATCTTGATGGCATCTCAACAGCATCCTCACATCACTGCATCTCACTGGTGACAGGTGTCCTCTTTGCAAAAGGCTGGGCCAGGCACAGCCTCACAGAGTTTTGCCTGAATTCCCCCAGGTGCAGGACATCATCAAATGCATCCAGGTGGTCATCAAGACACCAGTGACCGGCCAGTGAGATCCATCAGCAGGAAATGCTTTCACTCCATTAATGGTCGGCTCGTCTGCAACAGCAAGTTTCCTCCATGTGTGAGCTCGCTATCCTGGATCTTCCATCCTCCATTACCACCTCCCCCGCCCCCAAGCTCTGTGGATGGATTCTAGAGGACACAACGACGGTTATTCAACCCTTTATGTGACCCGGAGACAGTCACTACAGCTTATCACTAAGATGCAGTTTGGCGCCTGGAGTGACCAGGTAACACCCTGCACTACCTGCCTGCAAGGGTCTCACTCACAGTCTGCTGCATTTGCATGGCCTTCCAGGGAGGTGTACAACTTGCAACGGGTGAATCCCTGGAACAAGACGGTTGGAAGAAGAGGAGGGGCAGGAGGTGGAAGAGGAGGATGAGAGGATCCAGGATACAGAGGTGTCACCAGCTGCGCAGGGAGTGGCCAGGCATTGAGGATCTCCCCAGGATGCCATCAACGTCAGGAATCATCTGATTTTGGCTAGTTTCAGCTCAGCCCCTCTGACCAAGGAGGACTGGCATGGTATGCAACTCACTTTGAGATGCTTGTGAGAACACCTCTGGTGTTCTGGATAGCTGGAGGGAGCGACAGCTGGGGTGCAACTGGAATCCCCACCAAACATCAGCACCACTGACTAGTCAAGACCACAGGTATCCTGTGGATATCAGTGCGTAATTCCTGCATATACTCCGAGTGTTGTTGCATATAGCTCTGCATGAGGTGGACCACCTTATGGAGAGTGAGCTCCTGTGCTGAGGGCCATTCTCAGCCCATGACATCGCACTGCCTCAGAGAACCCTGTGGAACCACAACTCCTGCTGCTAACTTAGTTAGAGACTCCTTTGCAATAACTCCTTGAGGCCCTGGACCTATATCCAGCTTAGCAGGACTGCGTCCCCCTCCATCCTCCTCCAACGACTGCCCACAGATGCCTCTGCCTCTGCCAACTCCTCCTGCACACGAGTTCTGTGCTCATCTCCCAGTGCCACCCTATCTAACTGCCCCGAGGGTATCTGTGCTGGTGGAGAGTGTGATTGTACGGTGTGATAATGCTTGGTCTAAGCTCGGTTGTGGCTGCATTTAACCCAGTGATGATGAGGAAGGACATCTTACTTCACAGCTGCACCTGTGAGAAACACAAGAAGAGCTAGCCTTGGAGAGCAGAAAGCTTTGTGTATGCTGAGGCCTCCCGATGGGAATCAGGCTGAGTCTGACAGGGTGGAGTGCAATACGCTCCCTTTAATGAATCACCATCTCCATTTGGGTGCCCATCTCTCCTTACCGGACGATCCTGCATTGTGTAGGAAGGGGGCGCCTCCTTCTGGGCCTTTATGCTGGCATTCTGTGCCTGTTTCTCTTGCAATGATAAAAGAGAACAAGATAAGGCAGTGCTGTCCTCTGTGGGCAATGCCAACTATTTCTGTGCTACAAGGTCTTCAGCAGCACTCTGAATCTGAACCATTCTAAAGGGTCAGGAGGTACTTGGAGAACACACTCCTCCCATATTCAGGAGCAGCATGTGTTTCAGGCTCCTCAACTGCTGTGTCTGCTGCAGGGCAAAGTCCCAAGGGCTTGTCCTGACAAATGGGAGATTGCATTCACCTTACACGATTCAACCAGGTCATTCAACCTCTTCCTACACTTCCTGCAGACCAAACCCCGATCTGCTCATTTGCTCCCCACTTCAATCCAGGCCTGCTTGGCCAGTTTCATTGGCCTCCTCGAATAAGGGACCTCCCTCCTCCAGCCCCCCGTCCATGGCTACCCTGCCCTGAGTTCCAAGCTTCTGTGTCCCCTGAGACATCTTTCCACCAGCAGGTAAATCTCTGAAATGGCAACCACATTAATGACTTCTGTGGTCTGTTTAAATCTGAACCGTGCTCTCTCTGTCCCACCTCCAATCTCGTCCCCATGACCCCTCATTGCCCACCCAACTTGCCATCGAGCCAAGAACACTTTCCTAAGGGTTGAAAAACCTCCAGCCTGTTCTTTCAGCACAATTTTGATGAGGGATGTTGGGACTCACTTGGAACTTTTACCTTGTGGTGAATGTATTCACCATAATGTATGCATGATACCATAACCTGTAACCTGGAAGTGGTGATATGAACTGTTTCCAGGTACTGTACTGTAACCCCGGTATGGCTCAGCCTCTGGCTCCGCCCACACCAGGGCCAAATATAAGCCGGCCTCTTGTGGGCGGCATTCATCTGTACTACTGACTAATAAAGCGTACTGTTCACTTGCTCTCTCTGCCTCATGGTGAATTAAAGGTATATCATGCCTAAAGCCACCTCCCAAGATTATATGAGTGGAACGCCTGTCTCTTTTTATCCACTACCATAGAAATCAGACCGAGAATGTTATTTCCGCTGTATAGATGCCCACAAAGTCCTAAATTTTGCAGCCCGTTGCTTAGATTAATTTAGGAATATTTCATATACGTTGTTTCTATTGTGTGAAGACCAGGCAAGCCAATAACTAAGAACAGGATTGTGTCTTACACTGTTATCATTATGCAGAGAGATCCGGGACAGGTTACAAATCAATTCAGTTATTCCTGTCATCTTACAGGTTCCCAATGCTGACAATCCTCAGAAACTCACTAAAGATTGCTGTCGAGGTTTAGCTGCAGTGTGGGACAGTGCTTTTGGCAGCTCAGCACGACAATTGGTGCTTTGGCTTTTTGAGATTCCTCTGCCTTTTCCCTTGCTACATTTTAGTACTGGTTTAGTCTCCCAAGTGTGGAGTGACAATGAAGATGATTGTCTTCTTTGATATGAGGAAGGACATCGCACTTCACAGCAGCCTCGACGTACAATGGTCCGAACCATTTGTACCCACAAACCGTGCAGGTTGTAGTGTCCATTGGCGAGTTATTTTGTCCTGCTTCAGATTCTAAAGAATTTGTGCCACAGTTGTCCGACCTGGAGCTTTGTACGAGAGTAGAGGATGGGGAAAACCACCCCTCTATAGGGTTGGATTCCCCGTTGCGAGTCTGCCCCACTACCGCCATTCACTGGCGGTGGGATTCCATACTCCCGCCACTTGTCATGGGGATTTCCCATTGAAACCACCCAACACCGCCGGGAAACCTGCATTCCCGGTGGGACCAAAGAATCGCGCCACCAGCGAATGGCCAGAGAATTCCGGCCATAATCCCAGTTTTGTTAAAGGCAAATGTTTTCTGCGCAACCTATTGATCTAGGATACACTCTGTACTGCAGGGTATGGAAGATGCTGAGCACATCCCCACACTAAATTAGTTTTATATTTCGAGGAGGGAACTGGTCTATCTTCTGGAAAGCTTATTTCATATTTTAATGAAAAAACTATTGAGCAGAGAGAGTTTTAATAAAACATGGCACAAAATTCCAATGAGCTCCAGCTTAAATTTCCCTTTCGAATTAACTTGTTCACCAAAAATCAAGAGTGAAGACCAAATAAAGCCAAGTCCACAGTGACAAGACAATATCCAGGCTTGGGCTGACACGTGGCAAGTAACATTCACGCCACACAAGTGCCAGGCAATAGCCATCCCCAATAAGAGAGAATCTAACATTATTATCCGAATGGTTATAGATTGAGAGAGGGGAATTTGCAGCGCGACCTGGGTGTCCTTGTGCACCAGTCGCTGAAGGTAAGCATGCAGGTGAAGCAGGCGGTAAAGAAGGCTAATGGTATGTTGGCCTTCGTAGCGAGAAGATTAGAGTACAGGAGCAGGGATGTCTTTCTGCAATTATACAGGGCCTTGGTGAGGTCACACGTGGAATATTGTGGGCAGTTTTTGTCTCCTTCTCTGAGGAAGGATGTTCCTGCTGTAGAGGGAGTGCAGCAAAGGTTTACCAGACTGATTCCTGGGAAGGCGGAGATGAAGTCTGAGGAGAGATTGAGTCGGTTAGGTTTGTATTTGCTGGGAGTTCAGAAGAGTGAGAGGAGATCTCGTAGAAACCTATAAGGTTCCAACAGGACTGGACAGGGTAGATGCAGGAAGGATGTTCCCGATAGTGGGTGTGTCCAGAACCAGGGGTCACAGTCTGAGGATACGGGGGAGACCATTTAGGACAGAGATGAGGAGATATTTCTTCACCCAGAGAGTGGTCGGCCTGTGGAATTTGTTACCATAGGAAGTAGTTGAGACAAAATCATTGGATGTTTTCAAGAGGCGGCTGGATATAGCACTTGGGGAGAATGGAATCAAAGGCTATGGGGAGAAAGCAGGATTAGGCTATTGAGTTGGATGATCAGACATGATCGTGATGAATGGTGCAGCAGGCTCAAAGGGCCAAAAGGACTCATCCTGCTCCTATTTACTATGTTTCTATGCAAACCATCGCCCCTTGACATTCAGTGGCATTACCATCAATGAATCATCCATTAACAACATCCTGGGGGTTCCCATTGGCCACAAACTTAACTGGACCAGCCATATAAATACTGTGGTTAAAGAGCAGGTCAGAGGCTGGGAATCATACGGCATTCAACTCATCCCCTGACTCCCCAAAGCCTGTCCACCATCTACAAGGCACAAGTCAGGAGTGTGATGGAATACTCTCCACTTGCCTGGATGAGTGCAGCTCCAACAACACTCAAGAAGCTCCACAACATCCAGGACAAAGCAGCCCTGCTTGATTGGCACCCAATCCACAAACATTCACTCCTTCCACCAGCGACGAAGTGACAACCGTGCCCACCATCTACAAGATGCACTGCAGCAACTCGCCAAGGCTCCTTCGACAACACCTTCCAAACTCACAACCACTGCCATCTAGAAGGACAAGGGCAGCAAATACCTGGGACCCCCACCACCTGGAGGTTCCCCTCCAAGCCACTCACCATCCTGACTTGGTAATATATCGGCCGTTCCTTCACTGTCACGGGGTCAAAATCCTGGCACTAGTACCTACACCACATGGACTGCAGCGGTTCAAGAAAGCAGCTCCCCGCCACATTCTCACGGGCAATTAGGAATGGGCAGCAAATACTGGCCCAGTCAGCGAAGCCCACACCCCTTAAAAAATGAATATGAGCCCAGCATTCCACATCATGCTTTCAAACGTCAAGAGTAAAGTTGAGTCCAAGAAGGAAGTCTCTCCCCCTCTGCCATAACAGCTCCAAATTCATGTTCTCAGGGAACCCATTTGTCTTGTGGAAATATGTAGGTGACATCTCTGAGCATTCTGCTAAAATAGTAAGGGCCAGATTTTCACATGTTTGAATGGAGGCAGGCAGTTTTAAACATTAGGGGTGGGAGGCCACTCCAAAATTCCCACTGCCAGCTATAGTTAGTAGAGCAAGATAGGTTGCAGGTACCGAGCCTATACACAGCACTCCGAACCTTTCCAGCTCCATTGCAGGGGTTGTCATTTTAGAACCCCCCCCCCCCCACTATTTTCATCGAATTTGCCCTGTTTTTGTTTGTAATCTGGTTCACAGAATCTCAGAGGAATCATGAACCGTAGAGAAACCCTAGTGTGGAGTCAGTAACCTTTTGCTAGGTAATTTCAGAGGTGTTGCCAACTTCCCATGTCATAATATCATGATGTTTGATAAGTTGAATAGGTTCGTAACACATTGATTATGCTAGGGCTTATCTTCTAAAAGATAAATAACCATGAAATTGACCAGCATTGTGAAAGTAGAAAAATCTTCAGATGCATTAGAGTACATTAGCCATTGGATAAAGTGCTCTTCTGCATTGAACCATATTGAGATTCAGATTTTACTGTGTCAACTGCATGCACCTTGCGATTTCGTTTTCAGTGATTGACAGGTCAGATACCTGTCCAGTATTTGAAGTAGTGCAACAGATGGACATCTGTTCCACTACTTTAAATCCTTTAATGCTTCAGCTTTCTGGGGTTTGTTGATGCAGATGGGCAGTGGAACCTTATCGTGAATGCTTTGCTGAGCTCCATGGATTCAGCTCAGAAGGTTTTATAGATGCAGCTGTCTAGGGGACTGAGAGCTTTGTTTTGATTGACAGTTTTGTGAACACCTAAGAGGATTATATTTTTTTCAATGGCTGTTTGTTTATCTTGACAGATTTATGACCACTTAATATGATTATGTATTTTTCAAGTGGAGTTTCAATGGCTGAATGTTTGATTGGCAGTTTTATGACCCTGAAGAGGATTAGATTTTTCCAAATAGAGTTTGAATGAGTTGTTTATGCATTTTGCCCATAGTGGATACTAGCTGATTGGGCATGGAGGTATATGGACAGGACAAGGGGGTATGGAAAGGGCACAGCAGGGACTGCCCAGCAGGAGGCGGGATCGTGATATCAGAAAATGGACCCGACTCGTGATTCCTGCCACGTTGATGAAAATCAGAGCTGGGGTGGCACAGTGGTTAGCACTGTTGCCTCATAGCGCCGGGGACACAGGTTCGATTCCGGCCTCGGGTGACTGTCTGTATGAGATCTGCATGTTCTCCCCGTGTCTGCGTGGGTTTCCTCTGAGTGCTCCGGTTTCCTCCCACAGTCCAAAGACGTGCAGGTTTGGTGTTCGGTGGATTGGCCATGCTAAATTGCCCCTTAGGGTGCAGTTTTAGAATGGGGGGGGGGGATTGGGCTTAGGTAGGGTGCTCTTTTGAAGAGTCAGTGTAGGCTCGATGGGCCGAATGACCTCCTACACTGTAGGGATTTTCTGTTTCTATGATTCTAAGTCTCTGCCCTCAGAAATGCTAATCGAATGCTCTGTAAACTGTGAAGCTTCACCTTTGATGTTAGCCTGTAATGTCTGTCTTGGGTTCATTATCCTCTTCACAGATGCTGTGGGTTCATTATTTACTGGCTAAAGCTGTGTCTTGGAGCTAGCATACCCCACAGGCCCCAAAAAGGAATATTTCAGGACAATACCAGAATATGTGGGGAGGGGGGTGGGAGGGATGGTCCACTTACCACCTATCTTGTCACTAGTGCCTTAATTTAACCATTTTGTGTGAGATGTAATGGAATTGATGGCGAACCTTCATACAAATCAACCTGACCCATACATTGTTAGGTAATAAACTTGTATGACATCAAATTGTTGACTAGTTGAAGTATGTAAACCAGAAGCACAGATCCGTCTCCTGTGGATTTTGTTTGGTAAATTATACCAGCTAGCTCCTCATTGAGTATCTCCTCAGCTTTTCAATAAGGTGCAGTTTGGCTTATTTCAAGCTCGGGCCACCAAAAGTTGCCCAACATATTGGAAATGACCCTTTAACCACTCTATGTTCAGATGGATGTAGGATATTTTGTGGCACTATTAAAGAAGGGCAAGGGAGTTGCTATGTCCTTGCCCATATTTATCTCTCAATTGGCATTGCCCCTGGATGACCTGGTTGTTCATCCCGCTGCTGTTTACAGAACGTGACAGCTGCGTTTGCCGAAATAACAAGTGAATACAGTTCAAAACTATTCATTTGGCTTTGAAGAGCTTTGAGGATATGAAAAGCTGCTGTATCGAAGCAATTCTCCTGTTCTTAATCTCTGACAACCACTCGTTCTCTCACCCGTGTGTTTTTTCTCTCTCTCAAAACTGCAATCCTACTTGGGGACTACCAGCTGGAATTCTGATTGCTACGGAATCCTGTAGAGTTTCTCAAATTCCTGATTCATTTTAAGGGCTGCTGCTCTGTACTGTATTCCTGATTACAGAATTGTTCAGCATGAGTTCTCTTAGTGAAGAGTTTGGTCAGTATTTATTAGCTGTCTGACTATTATGAATGAAAACCTTTGCCAGCATCATCAAGCTGCTGGACCCAAGCCGGCCATATGGACACGAACCACTATTTTCCTGAGTACGTATCAGCCACTACCTCTAGATTATGGGCTGGATTCTCTGGTTCCCCAGCCGTGTGTTTCTCGACAGCATACCCTTTGCTGGCAGCGGGATTCTGTCTTCCCGCTGCTTGTCAATGGGATTTTCCATGGAAGCCAGTCACTAACTCTGTCCATTTACAGCAATGAACTCACTAAAATAATTACACTTTCTCCTCATTCCCTCCCTCCACATTTGAGCTGCTTTTTGAATTTAGTTTTTTCTTTGGTTTTCCATTCTTTGTAAATTCCCAGACTCTCTGTCCTGTCACATTCCTGAAGAAAGATTTATTTGTTACAGTTTTTGGTTGTGCACGGAACACCTTGGTGAGCTTTCTCTCTCTCTCTGTCTCCCCATAAATTCAACAGTTTCGTAGTTAGATAGTTTTCTCCAATCCAGTCAGCAATCCAGTTAGATTTCACTGCATCTGAATATCCTCAACGTTTCTTTGAACTTATTTAAAATCAGGAATTCAACAACATATTAGGGACTGAATTCTACCAGCCCCAGGCGGTAACGGAGTTAGAACATAGAACATAGAACAGTACAGCACAGAACAGGCCCTTCTGCCCTCAATGTTGTGCCGAGCCATGATCACCCTACTCAAACCCACGTATCCACCCTATACCCGTAACCCAACAACCCCCCCTTAACCTTACTTTTAATAGGACACTACGGGCAATTTAGCCTGGCCAATCCACCTAACCCGCACATCTTTGGACTGTGGGAGGAAACCGGAGCACCCGGAGGAAACCCACGCACACAGGGGGAGGACGTGCAGACTCCACACAGACAGTGACCCAGCCGGGAATCGAACCTGGGACCCTGGAGCTGTGAAGCATTTATGCTAACCACCATGCTACCCTGCTGCCCCTAAGAGTTGAGAGGCTGGTTTAAAAAGAGCTTCACGGAGGTGACCTCCATGTGACAGCCCGGATTACCATCAAAGCTAGAGGTTCCATGGGCCAAAGAGGAGTGTTTCCAACCCCCTCCCTCCCCCCGGTTCTGTGCATCCACCTTCAGCCCCCCTCAGTTTTAATTTTTAAATACCTGTCCAAGGATATCTCCATTGTGAGGCACCCTAGGGGTCTTCTGCCTCATTCAGCAGTCTCCATCTCTCCCCACGGCATTCTTAGGCCTTAGAGCTGCGCTCTGATTGCTGAAAGTCCACCAGCTATCCCTACTTGTGTGGTGGGCCCCCACAGGGCCAATTAGGAGGTCGGCTGTATTAATATTAAATGTTAGTAAACAATGGAGAAATAATACAGCAGCTTGTCTTTTACCTTCAGCAAGTTTATTCTGCATCCAACTCGATAGAGACACAAGCTCCATAAATTACTCCAAAACAACTGTTCCAGCTGTGTCCATTTTGGAGGTGGAACCAAATTGAAGTAGTCACATGTAGCAAAGCAGGAAGTTAAAACCATTTAAAAGTTCCTCACTTTTAAATTAACTTTTCAGACAGTGAAGCTAAAATAAAGATACATTTTTGGAAGAATAAACGTTGGTTTTGTTCTGGAAAATATGTGGGCGTTTATTCTCATTGTGGAAAAAATTGTCACTCCACAATTGTGAAATTAGCTTTTCAGGAACAGTTTAGCAGTAAATTTGAAGTTAGCACGCTGTTAAAAACCAAGTTACATCTCATTAAACCAGGTGTAACTTTTTCAAGGGCTTTTAAGCGGGGTGCTCTTTCGAAGGACCGGTGCAGACTCGATGGGCTGAATGGCCTCCTTCTGCTCTGTAAATTCTGTGATTCTATGATTCTAAGGCGAGCCTGGAGAAGTGGAAGTTCTTATCAATTCAGGATTGCAATGGAGATAACAGTCTGTGGGAACCTGTCCAATGCCAACTGTCAAGGATGGGCCGAAGGGCCTCTCTGTGCTGTAACATTCTCTGATTCTGAGCGTCGCACCACTGACAGCCACTTGTGGATTTCCAGCTTATTCTGCATATGGCGAGACTGTCAGTTTCAAGGACGAGTGTCAATAGTTTTGTTATCATTACCACAGCACTGGGCCATTGTATAATTAAAGAAAGTTAGAATCATAGAATCCCTACAGTGCAGAAGGAGGCCATTCGGCCCATCGGGTCTGCACTGACCCTTCTAATGTGCACTCTACCCTCGCCCACTCCCCCCTATCCACATAACCCCATCACCTGACCTGTACATCTTTGGACATTAAGGGACAATTTATCATGGCCAATCCACCTAACCTGCACATCTTTGGACACTAAGGGACAATTTATCATGGCCAATCCACCGAACCGACACATCTTTGGACACTAAGGGACAATTTAGCATGGCCAGTCCACCTAACCTGCACATCTTTGGACACTAAGGGCAATTTATCATGGCCAATCCACCTAACCTGTACATCTTTGGACACTAAGGGACAATTTAACATGGCCAATCCACCGAACCGACACATCTTTGGACACTAAGGGACAATTTATCATGGCCAGTCCACCTAACCTGCACATCTTTGGACACTAAGGGACAATTTAACATGGCTAATCCACCTGACCTGTACATCTTTGGACACTAAGGGACAATTTATCATGGCCAATCCACCTAACCTGCACATCTTTGGACACTAAGGGACAATTTAGCATGGCCAATCCACCTAACCTGTACATCTGTGGACACTAAGGGACAATTTAGCATGGCCAATCCACCTAACCTGCACATCTTTGGAAACTAAGGGACAATTTATCATGGCCAATCCACCTAACCTGTACATCTTTGGACTGTGGAAGGAAACCGGAGCGCCCGGAGGAAACCCACGCAGACACGGGGAGAAAGTGCAAACTCCGCACAGAGTGGATCATGTGGATCTCACAGGGGATTGGAGGCCCCCAGTTGCATACCCTTTGGGCAGAGTGGTGCCCTAGCACTGCTGGTGCTGGTACCACCTGGGTACAAGGTTGTCACTGCCAAGGTGCCCAGGTGGCATTACCAGCTGGCAGGGGATCGGGCAGTTGTGCCTTGCGTGGGTGTTTGGGGGGGGGGGGGGGCGCGGGGACCCTCCCATAATGCGTTCTAGCCGGGGTGAGGTCAGGGATTGCTTCAGGGGCCTCGGAGATTGGGACATCCTGATCTCTCGCTGCACTGGGGAGTTCCAACGAGCGGAGCTCCCAGTATACAAAATGGGGCTATGTGTGGCCTTGGCCGCGCGTTTGGTGGGGTGTTTCCTGCCGGCTTTTGGGTGAGATCCACACCACTATTCAACCACGAGATTTAACTAAATGGGAACAAAGTTCCATAGCGAGCGCGTTTAACCGCATGTTTCCTGGCACTCGCAGCACTATAAAACAGTACTCATATTAGATAGGGGGCCTCAGCAGGGAATACACAGCCAAGGCCGCACATAGCCCGGGCATCCCAGCTGGTTCGCCACCATGCAAAAAAATGCCAGCAGTGCCTCTCTCTGCTAGTGCCACCTGGGCACCTTGGCAGTGCCATGGTACCACCCTTCCCAAAGGGCATGCATCTGGGGGCCTCCGATCCTCTAGGAGACCCCCACAAGTGCCATTCTATTTGTGGAGACCAGTCCTGAACCGCACTCGCCCAATGCCTCCAAGGTTGAAGAGGATAGATCCCAAAGCCTTGTACCTCAGAATCTGCACATTAAAGTGAGACTAGCTGTCTCGCTCTAATATGCAGATTTTCTAAGTGATCCCGCCCATCGCAACGTCTCGCAAGAACACGTTAGATCCCGCGAGATGTTGGGAACCAGGTAGATCCCGGGAGCGGGGTCTCCCAGGCTTCTATTAGCCACTCTGTGCCGCGGTGAGCTGCTTTTCGGGCCCAGTGCGGCAGTGGACGTTGCCAAGGTGTCAGGCTGGCAGTGCCAAGGTGCCCGTGTGCCAGAGGGAGAGCCAGGGAACTGCCATGCCTTGTCCGTGAAAACCCAGGGTCTCCAATGACCTGGGAAACCCCGTAGATGCCCTAAGGCTTGGTCCACATTTCTGTGGACCAGCACTAAACATTGCCTGGTTCAGGCCTCGCTGGGGAGGCTGTTAATTCCCGGGAGTCCAGAGAAACCGGCGTACGCATATTTAAATGAGCCATATGACTCATTTAAATATGCAAATGTAGATCTCATTCAGATTGTGACCAGGTTCAGATGAATCTTGCAAGACATCTCAAACATTGAGAATCTCGTGAGAGGCCCCTCACAAGGTTCATCCACCTCATGGTGCCAGCAGGGTGCACACGATCAGCCTCCCCAAACAGGCGCTGGAATGTGGCGACTAGGGGCTTTTCACAGTAACTTCATTTGAAGCCTACTCGTGACAATAAGCCATTTTCATTTCATGAGGTTGTTAAACCGCACCCCAGATTTTATTAATTTAATTTAAATTCCCCAGTTATTGTGGTGAGACTGCATCCCATGTCCCCAGATCATTAGCCTGGGCCCCTGGATTAAAGTTAAATGACGTTACCACAAAGCCATTGTCTCCCCACTCATCAGATAAATGCATGTCTGTTTACAAATTGCGGATGGTTGTTCAAAAATAAAAATGTCACCCTTGGAATGAGAGACAGTTGAAAGGTGCTTTTTGCAAAAGGATGATATTCTGTGAAATTTTTTTTTACATAGAATTTACAGTGCAGAAGGAGGCCATTCGGCCCATCGAGTCTGCACCGGCTCCTGGAATGAGCACCCTACCCAAGGTTTGAGTGATGTATCATTGTCATGTTCGATCCTGGAGTCTTCACCCAATTGCTGAATGCCTCCCCTGCAGCTGTTCAGCTCCTACAGGAGATTATGTTGAATAGAGTCGTGAAGGTCCAGAGCATGCATGGTTTTCAGGGCGACCTGAACTTGAGAGATCAAATGACCTTTTCTTGTAACATACATTTTTCTGCCTGCCACCGATATAGATGAGACACAGATGGAGCCATCCTTCTGAACATTTGCAATAGGATCTGGTAGAAGGCCACCTGCCCTCCACCAACTCCGCACCCCCCAAAAATGTCTTTGAAGTTGCATTTCTTGAGAAAGCACTGAGTGCCTTTGACTGTGGGGCTCCCTGGAAACCCACAAACAGCCGCAGCAGGGTTTGCTTTTCGAGCTTCCTGCATGGCAGCCCAGCGCTGAGTGAATACCATCGTTGGCAGGATGAGGCCCTTTAGTGGGCATTCATTGCCCACTTCAGGGTCTCAATTAGCAGCAGGGCTTCCCACCTCGGACTTAATGAAGGCAGCAGGGTCCCCACCCACCACCCTCCCACTGACTAAATGTCCCTCCACCACTAAACTCACCTCAAATTCCATCCTGTATGTCAGAACAAATACGTTTAATAAAAACTGTAAGATGACTGTTGGATATCAAACACATTATATAAAGAAATTTTAAATAAAATTGCTGCAAAATATGATTTTATTTGTGTTATCTTGAGATATTTTGCAAATGCACTTTATATATAAATATAAATAATCTATTGTAATTGATATAAAGTTTAATTGATTTGATATTTTTCAATCTTTGTCTTAATATCCACAAGCTGGTTGATAGTATATTAACAGCATTTCCTTGGCCATTGCAGATCTATTTTATACATTTCTTGATTTCAAATATACTTTGAAATGTGTTTGCGCAAGTTGACAATCACATCAAATAGATAGGCATCTAACTTATATGCAGATGAACTAACCATGAAACTGGTTGGAAAGACTCTGCAGTTATCTCAACTTGAATGGAACACTAGGCTGGATTTAACAGGGTGCCGTGTCCCCCCCACACAATCCGCCCACGCTCCTAACAGCCGCCCTGTCGGCATTTAACGGCTGTCTGGCTCCTGACTTGAGGTGGGACCTCCGCCCCTTACCAACAGGAAGTTTCACCTCAGAGAACTTCTGGCCAATCAAAAGCTGGCCGCTCTCAAGTATTGGCAGTGTCGCAGGAAGGAGCGGCCGCTGCTGGTACTGCAGCACGGTCAAGACAAGGTCCAGCTGTGCTGGAGCCGGGTCCAGAGCTAAGTCTGGGGGTCTTGCCAGGCCAGGCTTGCAGGCGGGTGGGGGGTTTGGTTTTCAGCTTAGAGACGCCTGGGGAGGGTTGAGCGGGGAGTTGCACCTTGTTGTGGGCCCTGGGGTCCCTCCCTGCCCGCCACCAGCCAGTGCAGGCTGGACTCTTTGCATAGGCCTCTTCCACAGCTGTTTAAATTCCAGTGGCAATGGAATGAGGCCCTTAAAAGGGCATCCCATTGGCCACTTATGGGCCTCAATTGGCCCACGGGCAAGAGGGCCACCGCATACCCCCCATGGTTACTGGTACAATTTGAGGTGAGGGCAGGGTAAGCGGTACCTGGCAGGCATGGCCCCCACTGGATTTCAAAACCCCTTCCACTTTCAAACCTGCCAGCACGCAGAACCCACTGTATTTGGAAATTAGATGGATATCACTGATATCAGCCTAAAGTGATCGCCAAGGAGGACATCCTCTTTATCGATGACAATTGTTAATACAAGCTGTTCGGGAGGTGGGGAGTAAGTGTAATATGTAAGGTATCATTTGTAGTTATCGGGAATTGGAATCAAATATGTACTGTATATACTGAAAATTATTATATGATATCGCCTTTAGAAAATAAAGTACCTTTTGAAAATTAACTGGATAAGTCAGAGCATTGTGTAATTCTGCAAAGAGCTTGAGGTGGAATGGGAGTTCCCCATATACCATAAAAAGAAAACTAAAATGAGCAAATCATTCAAGTCACTTTCAATCTGGTGAGCATGTTTACTTCCTTTGGGTGATTGCGGATATTTTGTCTGATGTTTGTTTTTTAATTCTTATCATTGGGACCTGTAATAAAGAAGTAGCTATAAGTTCAGTAAGATCTTGGACTGAACCATTTATTCGGTCAAATTATTTGCATGACGTGTTTTGTGTGACCATCTGTGGCATGTCCAGATTAATTGAGGATCACAGACTTGATCCTGGATTTGAGGTGAACACGGAGATTTGAAATATACGTCTGACATTTTCTTCCCTTGTATTTATTTCTGTATTCTCACCTCAAATTGCAACATTGAATGAATAGTTCTCAGTAAATGTGCACTTTTCTGAAGGGATGGAATGTGGAATTGAACTGCAGACTTGACTATTGAATGAACTTGAAAATTTCAGCTGTAACTTGTTAATTTAAAAATCCCAACTGGAGATGAATATTTGGTGATGAAGAGATTATACATGATACGTGGATATCTTGATGTACATGATAATTATTAATCGCTACTTTTAATTTTTGAGATGGTAATTTACTTATTATGGTATTTCAGCAATGAGGGTAATTTTGATTGGATTATATGAAATAGAAACTGACTATCCATGCATTGCCGTCGGTGCCAATGCAGGAAGTCTGTGTAGATTTTATCAAACTCTTCTGTGTCATAAAAGTTTTGGGGAGGAAAGCAGGTATCAGAAAAAATATTTAAACACTGGAGGGAGTCTGAAACTAGTTCTGGTGCATATTGGCATTTAGTGATATTACTGAAGGCATAAAACATTTCTGTAAATACCAGTAGAGGTTTTTGTGCATTTTATCTACCCCTAGAATTAGAATCCAGGGATCAATACCCATAAGTTGGATCTTAATATTCCTTTTGTCGACAATTACCGTTGCATTACATTTAAAAATACCCATATTTTGATTTCATTATTTTCTATTGTCTTCAGGTTTTCCTTTGCTGAATATGAAATGTAAACAGAATGAAAAACATTTAATTAGGAATCTTCACACAAATGTCAAATCTTGTAGGTGGTTTCTGACTAGTGTAAGAATTGTTTGTAAGACCATAACTAATGCTGAAAATCTCCAGTCTGTTAACTTTTTCACCCATCGACTGCCAGTGCATATTTTGTGGTCTTTACATGGGGAAAAGACGCGAGCTGACAGGCAATGGGCACTTATGGTGCATGTGATGTAACGCACAAAAAAATTCAAACTACTGCAGGCCTCGGTAAGTGTCAGGCATTTGTGTTACCATCTTATTCTGCAAAATAGGAAGTTGCATGCAATCTCCACCGCCTGTGAAGAGAAAATCTGGCCTCATTCATCATGAGAACAATGAACGACAATAAAAGCACCTTGTATTTATATATCACCTTTAATGCAGTAAAGTGTCCCAAGTCACTTAACAGGAATGATATCAAACAAAAGTCGACACTGTGACACTTAAGATATTAGGACAGGTGACGAAACAATTTGGTGAAAAGGGTAGTTTTTTGTAAATTTATTTCATCCTTAAAGTTACAAAGCCAATGTGCAGAGTGGACGAGCAAACCCTTAATCCATCTCATTGCTTGCTCAAAACAACAATCCAAATTCAAATAAAAGCCAATTCATGGTCTCCACAAGAGAGACACACACAAGATCCAAGCTGACTAGAAAAGGCATTGCACCTCATCATGGGCTTCATCTGATGTTTGATCTTAGCCAAAAGGCCATGTCTTAAGGAGCAAAATAGGCAGAGGATTAGGGAACAACTTCCAGACTTTGGGGGTTTGACAGTGAAAGGCATATCAGCCAATGGTTCAGTGATTAAAATTGTCAATGGTGGAGGAATACAAAGAATTTAGCAATAACCTACCTCATACGTAATGTGAAAGAATTAGAAACCTGCATTTGTAAGCATTATCCACAACGTACTTACTTACTGCTTGTAAATACACGGCCAAACTATTATTAACCTATTTAATGTGCACACAAGCCTTCGGGCATATACAAAAGATTATGTACATTTTTGAGATAGAAATATAGACACTTTAACTGCTGTACTGAGGTGTGTTTTTGCAGCTGTTTGCAGGCTAAACAGATTAACTTCTACAGGCTGAATTGTTTTGTTAAATGGAGCCCCTAGCGTTTCATCAAGTTCTGCAGCAGCAATGCTCAATATGGTAAACAACAGTTAACTATTGATGACTTTTTAAAAATCTGCCTCTGTCTGATTGTGTTAGTTGAATCCATGGATCTCCTGTTTGGTACATGCCACAGAGAAGTTACAGAACTCATTTATCACTGCAGGGGTTACTAGGAATCAGAATTCATATCAGCTGCCTCTGGACATTTCCAATCTTCATTAAGTTATATGCTTTTTTAACCTCTTTTGGCTTGCCCCTGTCCAAAATATGAATTAGGAACATATGAATTAGGAGCAGTGGGGGGCCATTCGGCACCTCGAGCCCGCGCCACTTTTTTTTCGAAACATGACATTTATCTCATTCTACCTTCTGGCATTTTCTCGGGTATTCTTACACCAGCAAAATCCACAGATAATCTGTTAACGCCCCGCTTCTACCAGTTTCTAACTCCCTTTGGTATTCCCCATTTCTTTTGTATTAATTATCAAAGGAGTGATTCATGAAGTGTTCTTGACCTCTTGATCCTACATTTGTTAAACCTCAAGTTAGGGACTGCAAAGCATTTATTACTGGGTTGGGCACTATGTTCCCTTCCTCATATTATACCAAGGATATTGGTTTAAAATAACTACTGTTCAGCACAATTCCAGTGCTGAATAACTGAAGCATTTGGAAAGAATTCATGACCTCCAGTCATCTCTGGCCTCTGAGAGATTAAATGTTATCTCAACATTAATTGATGGAACTTAACGCCTTTGTAATCAGGATGGCTAGATCATTAACATCAAACATGGGAAGAAAAATCAGGGCACATCCCCACCCCTGATGATTGAGTAGACAAATGCATCACATGTTATACAGTAGTACTGAGCCAGTTTGATCCTTGGTCTGTACTGAAGTAGGTTGATCTTATCAGGGATAATAGTAAAGTCACTGCAAATGTTGAAACACGGGTCAAGCAGCATCTGTGGATGTTTCAGATTGATGTCCTTGTGTCCCACTTTCTTTTATTCAGCATTGCAATTTCATCTTCTCGCAGTCAGGTGTTCATATGGTGTTGAAAACATTGATCCCCAGCACTGCGCAAATTGATGACTTGTTGCTAATTCCCTATTCCTGTAAAGACAACATTGGATTTTAATTGGTTTGTTTCACACTTGAGTCATGAAGTGTTGAAGCTCTACTTTCTGATTTGAGCCAAGTTGGTTTTGTTCATTTTAACTTGCTCTTGTTTGACAAAAATGTAATTGCCTTGTGTTTGTATCTCCTACTTGTTTTGTTCTACTTTATGGTATAAAGAATTATTGTAGAGAGAATGTAATTTGAAACTCTATTAAAGGTACATGAAATACATACCTGGCTCTTTACAGTTTTTGTTGTGTCCTCACTTTAACAGAACATACAGTGCAGAAGGAGGCCATTTGGCCCATCGAGTCTGCACCGACCCACTTAAGATCTCACTTCCACCCTATCCCCGTAACCCAATAACCCCTCCGAACCTTTTTGGACACTAAGGGACAATTTATCATGGCCAATCCACCTAACCTGCACATTTTTGGACTGTGGGAGGAAACCGGAGGAAACCGATGCAGAAACGGGGCGAACGTGCAGACTCCCCACAGACGGTGACCCAGCAGGGAATCGAACCTGGGACCCTGGCGCTGTGAAGCTACCGTGCTGCCCAAACTAGAAGCATTGCTTTTTCTTCCCTTCAGATTCTCTGCATCTCCACAGTCTGTAGTTTTCCACCGTATTCAGTTTTAAGGCGTATGACAGCTGTCCTGAGATGGCTTTGCTCTTTAATCTTTATTTACACACAATCTGATTAAATGCTCATGCCCTACAGATCACCCACCCTTCCCAGCCCGGTGAAATCAGGAACTCAACATAAAGGAAATTATACATATGCAAAGCTGATATCAATCTGTTGAGCCTGCTCCTGTATAATCCACATCAATGCCACTTTCCCAGACTATCTCTATAACCCTTGATGTCATTAGTATCCAGAAATCAATCGATTTCTGTCTTGAGCATACTCAATAAATGAGCTTCCACAATCCTCTGGGGTAGAGGATTCTAAAGATTCACCATCCTCTGGGTGAAGAAATTCTTCCTCCTCTCAGTCCTAAATAACCTGGCCCTAATTCTGATATTATTTCCCCCAGTTTGAGACTCACCAGCCAGGGGAAACATCTTGGGCGGGATTCTACCGTCCCCCAGCCGCGTGTCTCTCGGCATCGTGCCGTTCGCTGGCAACGGGATTCTCTTCTCCCACTGATTGTCAATGGGATTTCCCATGGTAACCACCCCCACATTGCCAGGAAACCCGCAGGTGGGGTATGCTGCTGACAGGAAAAGCCAACGGCCGGAGAATTCCGGCCCCGATCTACTGCCACCCTGTCACACCCTGTAAGAAATTTAAGTTTCAGTGAAGTCACCTTCATTCTTCGTCTCCTCAGTCACTCCTCAGAGTCAGTCCCTTCGTACCAGGGATTAGTCTGGTGAACCTCCAATGCACTCCTTCTGTAGCAAGTAGATCCTTCCTTAGATAAGGAGACGGAAACTGTGGACAATACTCCAGGTGAGGTCTCAACAAGCGTCTACAGAACTGCAACAAGACATCCTTACTTTTATTATAGTCATCATTTTTCTTTTCTTTTTATAAACTTAGTACCCAATTCTACTGTTTTCCAATTAAGGGGCAATTTAGCGTGGCCAATCCACCTACGCTGCACATCTTTGGGTTGTGGGGGTGAAACCCACGCAGACATGGGGAAAATGTGCAACTCCACACGGTGACCCGGGGCCGGGAACCAACCCGGGTTCTCCATGCCGTGAGGCAGCAGTGCTAACCACTGTGCCACCGTGCCGCCCCTATTACAGTCATAATTAAATCCACAGAATACAGGGTGACACAATTGTTTTATAACCTAGACAGGTTAGAAACTTTCCTGAATTGTACAGTGTTTTATATTATAGATCCCTCCTTTACTTGAGTTCTTCTCTCTCCCAGGTTTGTACAAGTGTAGTACAAACCTTGCTAGTTTGCTGTGCAGTTACATTTATGCAGGCTCTCACTGTAGTCAGGAGTTGTATGTTTGTGATACTGTGTTCCAGGCATCCATGCATCAATCCATACACATGGCTAGATATTTCTGTTCAGATTTGCCCAGTGAACTTCCTGGTTTGCCAATACACTTCCTGGCACGTTTATCAGTAATTCTCTGTAAGAGTTCTTGGGTGTTTGCCATGGCAATTTCCAACTTCACCTGCTCCATGATTGTTCCCCGAGTCCACCTTCCCACCATTTAAGTCTCACCATTTGAGAAATATTCTGCCTTTCTGTTTTTTCTACCAAGGTCAATAACTTCACACTTATTCACGTTATATATTCCACCTGCCACGTTCTTATCTATTCACCTAGCCTCTCCAAATCCTCTTGAAGCCTTCTTGCACCCTCCTCACAACTTACATTCCCACCCAGTTTGGTGTCATCAGCAAACTTGGAAATATTACAACTGGCCCCACATCCAAATCATTTATGTAGATTGTGAACAGCTATGGTCCAAGCTTTGATTCTTGCGGTATTCCACTCACAAAAACCTGCCATCCAAAGAATGATCCGTTTATCCCTATTTTCTGTTTGCTAACCAATCGGCATCCATACCAGTATCTTACCCCAATTCCATTGCTCTCATTTTATTTTTTTATTTTTATTTTTTATTTTTTTTGTTAAATAATTTTTATTGAGAAATTTTGATTTTATACAACAATAACGCACCTTAGTAAAATACCGAAAATAACAATAATATTAACAATCATATACATTCGCCCCATCCCCATGAACAACCCAGCATTTTAACAACAACGCAAATTAACACACTATAAAGTTACAGAATAAACACTACAATAATGCACCCCCCGCCCCCCCCCCCCCCCCCCCCCCCCCCCCCTGCTGCTGCTATTGACCCAGTTACCTATCTGTGAGCCAGGAAGTCCAGAAAAGGCTGCCATCGTTTATAGAACCCTTGTATTGATCCTCTCAGGGTAAATTTGACCTTTTCCAATTTTATAAATCCCGCCATGTCACTGATCCAGGTCTCCACGCTTGGGGGCCTTGCATCCTTCCATTGTAACAGAATCCTTCGACGGGCTACTGGGGACGCAAAGGCCAGGACACCAGCCTCTTTCGCCTCCTGCACTCCCGGCTCCACCCCAACCCCAAAAATCGCGAGTCCCCACCCTGGTTTGACCCTGGATCCAACCACCCTCGACACCGTCCCCGCCAATGCTCTCATTTTATTTACTAACCTGTGTGGGAATGTATCGAAAGCCTTCTGAAAATCCAAATATACCACATCCACCGGTTCTCCCTTATCCATGCACAGTAACATCCTCTTAAAAACTCCCAACAGGTTTGGCAAACATGATTTCCCCTTTCATAAATCCAACTCTGTCCAATTTTACCATTCCTTTCCAAATGTCCAGTTATCATAACCTTTATAATAGATTCTAACATTTTCCCTACAATTGATGTCAACCAAACAGGTCTATAGTTCTCCATTTTCTCTCTCCCTCCCTTCTTAACTGGTGGGGGTTACATTTGCCACTTTCCAGTCTGCAGGAACCTTTCCAGAATCTATAGAATTTTGAAAGGTGACCACCGATGCATCCACTAACTTTTCAGCTACCCCCTTCAACACTCTAGGCTAAAGCTCATCTGGTCCAGGGGATTTAGCAACCTCCAATCCAGTTAACTTTTCAAGTATTGCCTCCAGGAATTCACCCTCCACAGCATTAGTGCTATTTTGGTTTTAACCCAGTCTATGTGCAAATTGAAGTCACTTATTATTACTACATTACCCATGTAATATGCATCTCAAATTTCTTGATTTATACCATGTCCAACATTACCACCATTGTTTGGTGGCCTATAAACAACCCTTGTCAATGTTTGCTGCCCGTTGCTGTTTTTTAACTCCACCAAACCTGATTCCGCATCTTGATCCTTCGATCCAAGATCCCCTCTTTCTGATGTACGGCTATTTACTCTTATTAACAGTGCTACCCCACCTCCTTTTCCTTTTTGTCTATCCCTCCTAAATGATGAATATCGTTATTTTCTGTTCCCAATCTTGGTCACCCTGTAGCCATGTCTCCCTAATGGCAATTCAATCATACACATTACCTCAATTTGTGCATTCAAATCCTCAACCTGTTTGAAAATGCTACGTGTATTCAGATAGTGTCTTTAATTCTGCTTTCTTAACATTATTCTCTATTCTGATCCTATCTGATGCTTGTCTATGCTTTTAACTACCACCAGTTTTGCTTGCCTCCAACCTGAGCTCCCCCTCATGTTCCGACACCTCCTGCCAATTTAGTTTGAAGCTTCATCAATTGCATTAGCAAATCACCCTGCGAGGATGCAGCCCATCCACCTTGCACAGGTTTGCCAGAATTGGTCCCAATGCGTCAGAATTCCTCCACCACCAGTTCTCCAGTCATAATCACTCAATTCGCCTGTTTCTATGCTCACCAGCATGTGGGACTGGAAGTAATCCTGAGAATATTGCTTTGGAGATCCTGCTTTTCAATCTCCTAGTTCCCTAAAACCTGCATTCAGGACCTCACCGACCCCCCCGACCTTTCCTCCCTAAGACATGGACCACAACCTCTCGCTGTTCACCCTCCCTCAGAAAAAGGTCCTGCAGTCGCTCCATGACATCACTAACCCTGGCACCAGGGAGGCAACATTCCATCCTGGAGTTATGTCTATGGCCACAGAAATGCCTGTCTGTTCCCCAAACTAACAGCCTCCTATCACTGCTGTGCTCCCCTTCGTCCTCCCCTCCTGTGCAGCAGAGTCATCCATGGTGCCAGGAATTGGGTTCTGATTGCACTCCTACAAGGAGTCACGCATCCAAAACAGAAAACGGATTAGCGAGCAGGACCTCAGGGGCTGCTGCACTGCCGGCCTGGCTCTCTTGGACTGTCTGGCAGTCACTCATTCCCTTCCTACCTCCATGTTTCTAACCTGTGGTGCGACCACCCCTCTGAATGTGCTATCCACATAGATCTCAGCCTTGTGGATGCTCCATAGTGAATCCAGCCACCGCTCAAGCTCTAAAACCCAGAGCCACTTCCTGCTTATGTGGTCATCTAAGTCACAAATGGTGTCCACTACTTCTCATATACCACAGGACACGCATTGAATGCAACAGTGCTGCCCTGCCATGCCTTAACTTTACTTCTCTTATGTTAACTTTATTTGACTTTGGGTTACTTTAATTAACTTTATTTTACTTGCCTTAACTTAATAAACCTTCCAACTGTGATAAACCTTACCAGTAGTGATAAATCCGACCAATCGTTAACACATTAACTATTTGACTATTATTTTAAACTTTGTGTTTCACTAATTTCCAGTTGAGAGCAGACGTAGGCCATTCAGCCCTTGAGCCTGCTTCATCATTCAATAAAGGTCAGGGCTAATCTATTTGTGTATCGGATTCCACATACCCCCGATAACCTCAGATTCCCTCATCCAACAAGAATCTTTCCACCTCCACCTTAACATTCAGTGGCTCCATCTCCACTGCCTTCTGAGGCACTCTCCCGGAGCCAATCAACCTTGGGCTTTCCTGTGACATCCATGTTCACTTTTGTTTCAAACTCAGCATGCTCCCGGAGTCTCCCCGCTCCGTGGGTATCTTCTCCAGATCTGCCTCTCAGCTCCTCTTCCTGAAGGTGAGTGATGTACACTGCACTCCCTGGACTGTATTTACCCTCTCCCCGCTCCAGGGGCTGGTTTAGCTCACTCGACTAAATTGCTGGCTTTTAAAGCAGACCAAGCAGGCCAGCAGCACGGTTCAATTCCCGTACCAGCCTCCCCGGACAGGTGCCGGAATGTGGCGACTAGGGGCTTTTCACAGTAACTTAATTGAAGACTATTCGTGACAATAAGCGATTTTCATTTCATTTTCTCCAGATCTGAATCTCAGCTCCTCTTTCTGAAGGTGAGTGATGTACACCGCACTCCCTGGGCTGTATCCTCTCCCCGCTCCGTGTCTTCCACAGATAGAACATAGAACATACAGTGCAGAAAGAGGCCATTTTGCCCATCGAGTCTGCACCAACCCACTTCAGCCCTCACTTTCAACCTATCCCCGTGACGCAATAACCTCTCCTATCCTTTTTTGGTCACTAAGGGCAATTTATCATTGCCAATCCACCTAACCCGCACGTCTATGGACTGTGGGAGGAAACCGGAGCACCCGGAGGAAACCCACGCAGACACGGGGAGAACATGCAGACTCCGCACAGACAGTGACCCAGCAGGGAATCGAACCTGGGACCCTGGCGCTGTGAAGCCACAGTGCTATCCACTTGTGCTACCGTGCTGCCCCAAAAGATGTTGCAAAGAACAGACTGAGGATTGGAAGACTTTTAGAAACCTGCAAAGAGGGGAAAAATATGATTTGAGAGTAAATGAGCCTAAATTTAAAAGCTTTCAGAGCTTTTACAGGTACATGAAAGCAAAGTAAATATTGATCTCTCCGATGTGATGAATCTAGGAATTTCATACAGATATATCATAGAATCATAGAATTTACAGTGCAGAGGGAGGCCATTTGGCCCATCGAGACTGCACCGGCCCTCACAAAGAGCACCCTACTGAAACCCACGTATCTACCCTATCCCAGTAAGCCAGTAACCCCCACTTAACATACTTTGAACATTAAGGGCAATTTATATATATTGTTATATGTATCTGCTGCAATAATGGTTTTAAAAGCCTGGGTTAGGGTGTGTATGT
The DNA here is from genome assembly GCF_902713615.1 of Scyliorhinus canicula. Taxonomy (NCBI): domain Eukaryota; kingdom Metazoa; phylum Chordata; class Chondrichthyes; order Carcharhiniformes; family Scyliorhinidae; genus Scyliorhinus; species Scyliorhinus canicula. Next base: position 7,845,244 of record NC_052173.1, on the reverse strand, counting down.
ATCTGCTGCAGTAATAATTTTTTTAATTCCTGGTTTGAAAGAAAGACAGACACTGTGGCTGCAAAAGGTGCAATTAAGATGCCGTAAATGTGAGGTTATCCTTTCAAGTCATGCTTATGTTTACAAGGAGAGGCCGAATCCTCTCCCCGATATCCCATTCTCAGCAAGCGATACCCCATCCTCACCCGATGTCCTCCCATCCCAACCACCATATACCCCCATCCTCGCCATCATATCCCCCCCATCCTCACCCCAATAACCCCCTAGTCTCACCCTTGATAATCCACATCCTCACACCGATAATCCACCATCGTTACCCCAAAATCCGCACCCTCTTCTATCCCCCCATCCTCACCCCAATATCCTTTCATCCACACCTCGACATTCCCCCATTCTCACCCCTGATAATCCCTATCCTCACTGTAAGGAACCTCTTTTAAATCCTCATCAGGTGCTTGTGTCCTTTATAATTCCTACCTTTCTGGCTGCTTTTAAACTGCAGACTTTTGACTGCCCCCACCCCCCACCTCCCTTGCTGCAATATGCCAGTTGAACTGGCCCAAGGGGATTCCCCTCCGTACAGTGTGCTGTGTGGCAGGGTCCCATGATGTCATTTTGATGGACTTGGCTGGCAGCCAATCGGCTCTTCTGGAATTCCGGTCTTGGCCAATTCTTGATTGTGATTGGTGGAGCCATTCAGAAGCTTCTGGAAGGCGTCTGAAAAAGAAGGCAGGTTCCAGTTTGGCTTTCAGCTGAGACCTGGAAGACAGCACACAGCACACAGCAAGTCTGGATTCTCTCTATCACCTCTCTGCCGGGCGGTTTAAAATGCTTCCAGCCGGTCTGTGAAACCTCCATTGGAAGCTATAACAGATCTCTCTCAGCTGAGGGCTTGTGATCAAATACCGTCCTCCTTCTGCACAACCTGGGACGTAGTCATGTTCAGATGAGGCAGCTGTGAGGCCAGAGCCCTGAATTCTCTCTCTCTCACCTGTTGGATTCTTCCTGCTTGAAAACCCATTTAAAATCCTTTTTTTTTATTGATCCATGGGATGTGATTGTTGCTGGCTGGCCTAGCATTTATTGTCCATCCCGGACGGTATTTAAGAGTCAACCACATTGCTGGAGGTCAGACCAGGTAAGGACGAAAGATTTCCTTCGCTAAGGGACATTAGTGAACCAGATGGTTTTTTTATGACAATCAACACCTTTAGACTTTTAATTCCAGATATTTTATTGAATTCAGATTTCACCATCTGCAGTGGCGGGATTTGAACTCTGGGTCTCTGGATTACTAGTCCAGTGATAACACCACTATGCCACTGCCTCCATGTTGTGAACTGTAGATTTAGTTCAGTGACGCTGATAGTCTGGTGGACACGAGCTAGAATTGCACAGACTGAGGGGAATCTTCTCTGTGAAAGCCCAAGTTCGTGGAAGTGAAGGTAATTTCCCAGAGGAGGCCTTACAGCCTGAGAGTTCTCATTGAATGTAGGTACTAAAAGGTCCGAACCAACCAATGGTTTTCAACATTTCCTGTCCAGAGTAGATCATCGCCTACAAAGACCACAACCTCAGTAGCGAAGATATTCATCCCTCATTCCCAATTTAATAATGTTATTTTAAACCTTTCCTACCCGCCCACCGTTTGTCTGTCTTGCATGTGTCTGGGTAGAGGGTGGGACGGGGTTTGGGGAATAGTTCGATTAGTAGGCCATTGTTCTATTATTACCACTCCATGTTTGTCTCTTCTCTTGTTATAAATAAAAACTTTTAAAATGTTTTACTTACAAATCTGGGCCGGGGGCAGGGGTCAGTGTGGCTAGCGTAGGTCAGGGGGCACCCTGGGCAGGGCTGACCTGGCAGGTCAGGCCTTGGGAGGCTGGGGGGGGGGGGGGGGGGGGGGAGAGAGGGTTAAGGCCACGTTAGTTTAGTTGAACACGTGTGGCATGGGCAAACAGAGCTGGCAGGGTAAGTGCCTTATTAACATGTTTATTCTTTCCCACTGTTCGTTTTCACTATGTTAAGGCTCTTTGCACAGGGCCATTTTTCTCTCTGTAAATATTACAAATTTGTGTTAAATAAAAAACTTTTTTAAAAAACAAAAACAAATCTGGGCTGGGATTCTCCCCTACCTGGCGGGGCGAGGGGTCCCGGCGTGTTGGAGTGGCGTCAGCCACTCCGGCGTCGGGCCGCTCCAAAGGTCGGACTTCCGCACCTTTAGGGGCCAAGCCCTCACATTGAGGGGCTAGACCTGCGACGGAATGGTTCCCGCTCCGCCGGCTGGCGTGAACGGCCTTTGGCGCCACGCCAGCCGGGGCCGAAAGGACTTCGCCGGCCAGCGTAAGTCCGCGCATGCGCCGGAGCGCCAGGGCTGCTGACGTCATCCCGGTGCATGTGCAGGGGAGGGGGTCTCTTCCGCCTGGTGGAAGAAAAAGAGTGCCACCACTGCACAGGCCCGCCCGCCGATCAGTAGGCCCCGATTGTGGGCCAGGCCACCGTGGGGGCACCCCCCGGGGTCAGATCACCCCGTGCCCCCCCCAGGACCCCGGCGCCCGCCCGTACCGCCTGCCCCCACCAGTAAGGTAGGTGGTTTGATCCACGCGGGCGGGAGAGGGTTGACAGCGGTGGGTCTTCGGCCAATTGTGGGCCGGAGAATCGCCGTGGGGGACCCGCTGACTGGCGCAGTGCGATTCGGCCTATCGAGTCTGCAACTGCCCTTCGAAAGAGCACCCTACCTAAGCCCACACCTCCACCCTATCCCCGTAACCCGGTACCCCACCTAACCTTTTTGGACACTAAGGGACAATTTAACATGGCTAATCCACCTAACCTACACATCTTTGGACACTAAGGGACAATTTATCATGGCTAATCCACCTAACCTACACATCTTTGGACACTAAGGGACAATTTAACACGGCCAATCCACCTAACCTGCACATCTTTGGACACTAAGGGACAATTTATCATGGCCAATCCACCTAACCTGTACATCTTTGGACACTAAGGGACAATTTAACATGACCAATCCACCTAACCTGTACATCTTTGGACACTAAGGGACAATTTATCATGGCCAATCCACCTAACCTGTACATCTTTGGACTGTGGGAGGAAACCGGAGCACCCGGAGGAGAAACCCACGCAGATACGGGGAGAACGTGCAAACTCCACACAGACAGTCACCCAAGGCTGGAATTGAACCCGGGTCCCTGGAGGTGTGAAGCAACCTCATCCACCCCAATATCCCATCCTCTTCCCCTGATCTCCACCCACTTTCATCCATCCCTCAATATCTCCCCCATCCTCCCTCCCTGATATCCCCCATCCTCATCCCCTCCCCCCTCCAAGATATCGTTCCATCCTCACCCCCCCCCCCCCCCCCCCCCCCTCCATCCCTCATGATGTCATTTGCAACAGAGGTCGGGGCAGGTCAGGCCCAGTGGGCAGGGTACGGGGTCATGATGATGGCGGATAGGTGGGGGGGGGGGGGGGGGGGGGAAGAGATGAGAGATACCCCCGGTCAGAATAGTAACGTGGAATGAGGTTGAGGGTATTTGTGCGTTTAAAGAGCCTAAAGGTCGAGGTGGTGATACTGCAGCAGACCCACCTGAAGGTGAAGGATCAGGTGAAGCTTAAGAAGGGCTGGGTTAGTCAGGTGTTTCATTCAGTGTTCGATATTAGGGCTCGGGGGAGGTAGCGGTGTTGGTGGACAAGAGGGTGAGGTTTCAGATGGAGACGGTGGTCGTGGACCAGCGGGAGGTGGGGGGTAGATACGTGCCACTGGGGGTAGTGGTGTTGGAGGGAGAATGGTGGCACTGGTGAGCGTACACAGCCCCAACTGGGAAGATGTAGGGTTTGCGAACAGGGTGCTGGGTGACATCCAGGACTTGGACACTCATGTGTTAATAGTAGGGGGGGAGGGACTGGAATATGGTGCAAGAGCCAAGGATGGACAGGTTGCAGCCGCACTTGCTGGCTCAGTTGAGGGGGGCGGGGTGGGGGGAGGCAAAGGTGCTGATTGGGCTCATGAGAGAGATGCATGGAGTGGACCCATGGAGGTTCCTGCACAAGTGGGAGCGGGACTATTCATTTTTCTCCCCGGTACATGAAGTGTATTCGAGAATAGGTTTTTTTTTGTGGTGGGGAAGGTGTAATTGGTTAGAGTCAAGGGGTCGGAGTATTCTGCGATAGCCATCTCAGACCATGCTCCACATTGCTTGGATGTGGTCTTGGAGAAGGGGGTGGTCGAGAGGCCGGGGTGGCGAATGGATGTGGAGTTGTTGGAGGACCGGAGTTTTTGTGATAAGACTGGGAAGGTGATTGAGGAATATGTGGGATTCAATTGTACAGGGGAGGTTTTGCAGGCGGTGGTTTGGGGGATGTGATCTTGTTCAAGGCGAAGCAGGACAAGTAGGAGAGGGAAAAGTGCCGAAAGTGGATAGAGGAGGTGGATGGGAGACATGTGGGGGATTTGGACCGAGGAACAAGCTTCAGGCAAAGGTTGACCGGATGTCCACAGGGAAGGCAGTGCATCAACTGAGACGGGCAAAGGGGGTGGTGTATGAGCACAGGGAGAAGGCAGGGCGTATGTTGGCCAGCTAGCTCCAGAGGGAGGCAGCAGCAAGGGAGATAGTCCAGGTACGTTTGTGGTGGCCCTGGAGCAGATTAATAACGTTTTTGAGAAGTTGTATAGGTCGGAGCTGCCGGGAGAGGAATGGGAGATGAGGGAGTTTCTGGACAGGTTGAAGTACCCAGTCTTGGGGAAGGAAGATAGGGCAGGGCTGGAGGGACCGACAGGGGAACAGGAGGTAAAAGAGGCAATCTGGAGGATGCAGTCAGGGAAGGTAGCAGGGCCGGATGGGTTCCCAGTGGAGTATTATCAGAAGTTTAAGGACAAGTTGGCGCTGCTGATGGTGGGAATGTTTGAGGAGGTGATGGGTAAGGGGGTTTTGCCTCAGACGTTGGGAGAGCCATTGATTTCCCTGTTGTTAAAAAAGGACAAAGACCCGGTGCAAAGTGAGTCGTATAGGCCCACATCACTATTAAATGTGGACGCCAAGATACTGGCAACGGTGCTGGCGGCAAGGTTGGAGGAGTGCCTCCAGAAGATGATAGGGGAGGATCAGGCAGGGTTCGTGATGGGTAGGAAGCTGTTCTCGAATGTTCGACGGTTGTTAAATGTGATCACGTCACCAACGGATGGAAAGGAGACAGAGGTGGGGTGGCACTGGATGCTGAGAAGGCGTTTGATCGGGTAGAGTGGGGTTATTTGATGGCGGCCTTGGAAAGATTTGCGATCGGGCCACGGTTTACGGCGTGGGTATGGCTGCTGCATTGGGAGCTGATGGCAAGTGTTCACGCGAATAATATGAGTTTGGGGTATTTTGTTCTGCACCTGGGTACTGGGCGTATGTCCCCCCCCCCCCCCCCCCCCCCCGCTGTTTGCATTGGCTAAAAGCCACTCTCAGTAGCTAGGTGGGGTGGGGGGAGGTGGGAAACATAGGATATCCTTGTACGCTGACGATTTACTACTGTACATCTCAGTTCCTGCCGGTCTTTTTACCCAAATCTTTTTTCAAGGAGGTGGGCAAGTTGGTCCTCTTTTATTTGGGGGGGGGGGGACGAAGGTGGCGACAGGCGGGGCCTGGGACTCCCAAATGTATTGTATTGTTACTGGCTGGTGAATGCTGAGAAGGTGTAGGGCTTGGTCGTGCGCGGGGAGGGGGGAGTCCCGGTGGGTCAAGATGTCGGAAGGCTCGTGCAGGGGGTCAGGGTTGAGGGCGCTGGCAACAACGCCTCTCCCGATGGCCCTGAGCAAGTATTCCGTGAGCCCCAGTGGTGGTGGCAACTTTGAAGACCTGGAGGCAGTTTAGACAGCACTTTAAGCTGGGAGCCAGGTCGGAGGGATGCCAACTGGAGAGAATCGTAGGTTCGAGCTGGGAAGGTAGGATGCCAGGTTTGGGAGGTAGGAGATAAGGACAGTGAAGGATCTGTTCCTGGGGGATTTGCGAGGTAGGCGGGAAGTCTGAGTTGGAGCAGGAGGGTTCCGGGACCTACAAGTCCGGGATTTTGCGTGGAAGGACTTCCCGATAGCGCCGGCCCCCTCGCTGTTGGCGGCGCGGTGGGAGAGTGGCATCGGCAATCTATGGGAGGATTCTGGAGGAGATTGACCACCCGAAGGTGGGTCCTGTTAGAACAGTACAGCACAGAACAGGCCCTTCGTTGGGGTGGAGGTCAGCTTCTCCACCCTGGACCACGGCGTGGCGGGGGATCTGCTGGAGTTCCTGACGCTGGACAAGGTGAAGTTTGAGTTGAGTGGGGTAAAGGATGGAAGGGTTCTACAATTCATGGGCATTGTTTATCTTGCATTTTCAGGAGTTGGTTACCGTTGGTTACCAGGTTTGGTTTATTATTTGCTTTTTAACTTGTGAATCAATGTTTTAGGTTGCATATTGGTGTTGTTTCTCTGTTTTTCTTTGTATGGTGAAAACGATGAAAATATTGGGAATAAAAAGATTTTTATAAAAAGAACATTAAAGAGGTTAATGGTGTGTTTATTAGGACTCATTGAAATTGAAACTTTCCGTTCCTGTGCCATGCAAATAGAATCCGGATGTTTTAAAACTCCCAACTAAAACTGAAGCAGATCCGCGGGGAAAATGCTGCCGTTTCCCTCAGCTGGAGCCCAGCGAGCGAACAGCACCACTGGCCCGAGCTGCCGCCTCATTGGCATGGGTGACGGAATCACGCGCTCGCCGCAGGGTGACGCGCCGACGCTCCCGGATGCGCTCGCCGCAGGGTGACACGCCAACGCTCCCCGACGTGCCGACGCTTCCTGACGCGCTCGCCGCAGGGTGGCTCGCCGCAGGGTGACGCGCCGACGTTCCCCGACGTGCCCGCCGCAGGGTGACGCGCCGACGTTCCCCGACGTGCCCGCCGCAGGGTGACGCGCCGACGCTCCCGGATGCGCTCGCCGCAGGGTGACACGCCAACGCTCCCCGACGTGCCGACGCTTCCTGACGCGCCCGCCGCAGGGTGACGCGCCGACATGCCCGCCGCAGGGTGACGCGCCGACATGCCCGCCGCAGGGTGACGCGCCGACATGCCCGCCGCAGGGTGACGCGCCGACGCTCCCCAGGATGAAGATGGCGGCGGTCGGGAGGCTGTTCCGAGTAGCTGGAGGGTTGCTGTTGGCCAAGAGGCAGCCGGGCGTCATGGAGCTCCCCAGACGCTGTGGGTATTGATTGGCCTTTGTAGCTCGATGCGGAATGTGATGAGTCCAAATTGCTCAGGGTTTGTGGTCGGGTTAGTGGGGGTGGAGATGGGGGTTACAGAGGTTACTATGGGAATGGGGGTTAGTGCTGAATGGGATTGGCCTACTAGCTGGTTGGAAGAATTTCCCAACACATTCTCCCCCTGGAGCCAAGCAGTGGAAGTAGCTCTCCACATGCCCTGCAGCGATATGGAACTAATTGGGATAAAACAAATTGCTGCGGATGTTGGAATCTGAAACGAAAGAAAAAATGCTGGAAAATCTCAGCAGGTCTGGCAGCATCTGTACGGAGAGAAAAAAGATTTGTCAAAGGGTGATCTGGACTCAAAACGTTAGCTCTTTTCTTTGGCAAGAATACCAAACTTCAAAGAGAACAGAAATAAAGGCTGCATGAGAAAGTCATATGGACTCTTTCTTGCTCCCCAAGTGCTGGCAGACCTGCTGACTTCATCCAGCATTTTCTGTTTTTAATTGAGAAAAGAGCGGGGAGCGCTAATTGGTTGACAAGTCGTCTCAGATTGGTTGAGGCATTGCCATGCAGAATGCACCAGGGAGCGATTGTCCCCCACTTATTTGTTTATTTCAAACAAGGTGCATTCCTTCATAGAATTTACAGTGCAGAAGGAGGCCATTCAGCCCATTGAGTTTGCACTGGCCCTGAGGAACGTGCACCCTATCCCCATAACCCAGCAATCCCACCCAACCTTTTTTGAACACTAAGGGACAATTTATCATGGCCAGTCCACCTAACCTGCACATCTTTGGACTGTGGGAAGAAACCGGAGCACCCAGAGAAAACCCACGCAGACACGGGGGGGAACATGCAGACTCCACACAGAGTGTCCGAAGCCGGGAATCGAACCTGGGACCCGAGCTGTGAAGCAACTGTGCTAACCACTGTGCTATTGTGCTTAGACATGTTCTTTTTTCCTGGAGAGAATATGTTCCTAAGAATATATGCATGTTCTGGCAAGAGTAAGTGAGCTGCACCGTGCGGCAACTGATAATCATAATTGATAGTCAGTGTAACTCTTAGCGCACTTTCCAAACCTGTGACCTCTGTCACCTAGATGGGCAAGGGCAACAGATACATGGGAACCCCACCAGCTGGCAGTTCCCCTCCAAATCACTCACCCTCCTGATTTGAAAATATATCGGCTGTTCCTTCACTGTCAAAATCCTGGAACTCCCTCCCGAACAGCACGGTGTGAGTACCTACACCACGTGGACTACAGCAGTTCAAGAACATGGCTCACCACCACCTTAAGGGCAATTAGGGTGGGCAATAAGTATTGATCTAAGCCAGTGATGCCCACATCCCATGAAAGAACAAAAAAAAACACTTGGGATTGTTCAACTAGTGCTGCCCGATCACGGAACCACATCAAACAGTAGACATTATGTTCTGAGCTTTGACAGCACAAGTTGGTGGAACACAGTCAGTCCTCTGCTTGTTCCAAATATAGAACCTTAGCATCGCTACAGTGTAGAAGGAGGCCCATCAAGTCTGCACCAACTTCCGAAAGAGCACTCCAGGCCCCAACCCCCTGCCCAGGCCCACTCCCCTGCCCTATCCCCGTAACCACAATCAGCCTAACCTGCACATCTTTGAACACCCAAGGTGCAATTTAGCATGGCCAATCGACCGAACGATACTGTGTGATACAATCTGCCAATCATTGGGATGTACGGTTTACAAACCTGGCATCGCACTGGTATTAAAATTCATATACCATATGACCCATTTCTGTGTTAGACGGAATGTCTTTTTGGTTTGACAGCAACATCCTGCTGGTGGAAAACTACGCTTGTGTTGCTGCTGCATAGTAGTAGCATGAAAGGACGAACTTGACCTGTTGAAATTTTTGAGATACTTTACTTGCACGGTGCACGGCCTTGTTTACAGGGTTGCAAATAAGGCCAATCTTGCAGTGCTTAGAGCTGCAGGAGTCCCAATTTGGATATTGGCCAGTGAAAGTAGACCTGTGGGAAACAGTAGCAGAGAGCCTATTAGCGTATTCCTCTGTCGAGGAAAGTGAGTGAGTTTGTTACACTGCCACATTTTAAAAATGAGAGTGCAGCATTGAGCCCATTAAGGTTTGTAAGGAAATTCTTGCAAGCGGCTGCCAATTCAAATATAGAACATAGAACAGTACAGGCCCTTCGGCCCACGGTGTTGTGCTGACCATTTATCCTCATCTAAGATCAACCTAACCTACACCCCTTCAATTTACTGCTGTCCATGTGCCTGTTTAAGAGTCGCTTAAATGTCCCTAATGGCTCTGACTCCACCACCTCTGCTGGCAGTGCATTCCACACACCCACCACTCTGTGTAAAGAACCTACTCTGACATCTCCTCTATACCTTCCTCCAATCACCGTAAAACTATGTCCCCTCGTGACAGCCATTTCCGCCCTGGGGAAAAGTCTCTGGCTATCCACTCTATCCATGCATCTCATCACCTTGTACACCTCTATCTAGTCATCACCTCTCTTCCTTCTTCGCTCCAGTGAGAAAAGCCCTATCTCCCTCAACCTTTCTTCATAAGACATGCCCTCCAGCCCAGGCAGCATCCTGGTAAATCTCCTCTGTACCCTCTCCAAAGCATCCACATCCTTCCTATAATGAGGTGACCAGAACTGGACACAATATTCCAAGTGTGGTCTAACCAGGGTTTTAAAAAGCTGCAGCAAAACCTCACGGCTCTGAAACTCAATCCCCCTGTTAATGAAAGCCAACACACCATACGCCTTCTTAACAACCCTATCAACCTGGGTGGCAGCTTTGAGGGATATAGTAAATATATCAACTACCTTTCGGAAATGTGCAACGGGACAGGAGCTATCAAAACTCTGATATGGAAACCGCTGAAAATGTTAGAGCTGGGCCGAGAAGGTACCAATCTATTTGGGCTAACACAGGATAGTGAACCTGGTATTTGGGTGATTTCTGAGAGGACACATCCATCAATATTTCTAACCCACTCCTTGGACTCTCATTCAAAAAGTATTAAAATTACAACACTGGCGGAGACCATACAACCCCAGTTTTCATTTAATCCCATTCCACTGGATCATGTCGTATTTATCCTTTTTTTCTGCACTTCAATCACCACATGACGAATCACACCCTCTTTCTTTTTATGTACTAAATAATCTGTTTGAGCTGCTCACAGAAAAATACTTTTTCCTGTACCTCAGTATACATGGCAATAAACCAATCCAATCCAATATTTCAAGAATCTTCTTGTTTTATAAAGTCGGAATCTTCGGTCTCTTTTACGCCTCCCACTAATGTATACAACGTGTCACTATTTACCCACAATAAAGTCCCCGGTTTCACTCTTCACTTGCCATTCCCATTCACCACATTGCTGCTGCAGTATCTCCAGGTCCCATGCTCCAGTTTCCTCCCACAAATCCCGAAAGACGTGCTGTTGGGTGAATTGGACATTCTGAATTCTCCCTCTGTGTACCCGAACAGGCGCCGGAATGTGGTGACTAGGGGCTTTTCACAGTAACTTCATTGCAGTGTTAATGTAAGCCTACTTGTGACAATAATAAAGATTATGATTATTCTCCTCTTCCCTCCTCACTCAGCCCTTTGCCCCCCCTCTCTCTCGCATCCACCAAGCTCAAATGCCGCTAGTTCCCACTCTCCTTCCCCATCAACACCAAGTGGCACTGCTTCCTTACAGCTCCAAGGTCCTGGGATCAATTCCGTCCTCGGTTGTCTGTGTGGAGTTTGCACTTTCTCTCTGTGTCTGCGTGGGTTTCCTCCGGGTGCTCCGGTTTCCTCCCACAGTCCATAAATTAGGTGGATTGGCCATGATAAATTGCCCCTTAGTGTCCAAAAGATTAGGTGGGGTTACTGGGTATGTGCTCTCTCAAGAGCCGGTGCAGACTCGATGGGCCAAATGACCGCCTTTTGCACTGTAAATTCTATGATCATGATAAGTCTCTAGATTTCCCCCTCTCCCCAGCCACTTCCTCATCCCCTGCCTGAACCCCGTTCCTCCTGACACCCCCCAGTCCCACCATTTCCTTCCCCTCCCTTTAAGTCTCCATAAACCTCTCATCCCATCCCTCCTCTCCCTTTCCCCCCCCCCCCCCTCCCCAACTTGCACTTCTCATCACCCCCGCCCTCGCTGAGCCTCAGCAGTTTATAATTAAGCCGATAAGAAAGTTGTTGACCAGTCTTTGAACTTAAAATGAATTGCTTGCCACTGATTAACTGGCAATGTCTCTGGAGCAATACATTTTGTGGAGCAGTGTGTAACATTGTTTTCTTTTTCCATTTATAGATTTAAATTTCAAACTGGACGAGAAGACAGCCCACAGTTGCTTGGACCTTTTCAAAAGAGAGACGGGAGTCATTTATCGGGTGATCGGTATTGACCCAAGTAAAGTGCCAAAAAATCCTGAGCGCTTCAGAGAGTGGGCTGTGGTCTTTGCCGACGTGACTCTCTCAACTGGGAGACATTACTGGGAGGTCACGGTGAAACGGTCACACGAGTTTCGCATTGGGGTGGCAGAGCCAGACATGTCCCGAGAAGAATGTATTGGTGCCAATGACTGCTCCTGGGTTTATGCTCATCTCCAGAGGAAGTGGTACTCCATGACGTCCAATGAGATGGTTCCAGTTGACTTCTTTGGGAAGCCTGATCGAGTGGGCTTTCTCCTGGACTGTGAAGGCAGGAAGCTCAGTTTAATAGACGTCGAGAAAGCTGCTGTTGTTAGCACAATAACAGAGGAGTTCAAAATGCCGCTAGTTCCAGCCTTTGCACTATGGAATGGAGAGCTCTTAACACATTCAGGCCTGGACATTCTGCAAGGCATCTGATTCCCTCCCCTCAAGCTACCTGGACTTCATTCTGCTCACTGTATTTGTCAGTCATTTTTGAGGAATCGGCTATGTCCTATAATCAGCTCTTTCAACGTAGCCACAGGCTTTGAAACAGTTATCCTTTAGTCCTGTCAAAGCATTACTTGAAGCCTGTGTCCATTTTCTGTTCAACTGTGAGCAATATGTGATTGCTGCTGTCATTGTGATCCACGTAATCTGCTGCGGGTACGCAAGTGCCCTTTCCTGTTTTTAAAATGCGGAAGAGAATTTTGCAACAAAACAAAAAGTATTCGGTCCTAGTTGACGAGTGAGGCAACGTCCGTCTCTTGTTGGCCAGGTTCCAGTCTTGTGAAACACTCTCTACACTGGGTAATTGATCCACCAGCTCTCAAAATGCCAACCGGTAACTCTGAGAAATCCTGTTTCTGCTGCTCAAGACTTACTTGCTTTTTTTGTCGAGACCCCCCCCAGACCGAGAGCAAGGAGATAAATGGAGCAACAGAGAGGGGCTGGAGTTAGAATTCTGAGTATTCCATCTGTATTCTAATATTTTAATAAAATATGAGCGTACCAACAACTAGCAGTTTTACTGTTTCCAAAACATGCCCTGACACGTCAGGATCAGCTTCAAGCAGAATTTGACATATACGGTGTTAGAGTAAAAGATTTGTTAGAAATGATAGGTTCAAAGGAGTGTCTTCAAGGAAGAGAGGTGGAGAAATTTCAGCAGGTAATGTCAGTGTAGGGCCTGGACAATTGTCGGGACATCAGAGGTAAACGGGGGGGGGGGGGGGGTTGAATTCAAACATGGCATTCTGAGAAAGATGGGCAGAGATGTGGGAGGTGACAACATGTTGCAGCGTTTCGAGGGGAAAAAGGAGGTTGAAGGTGGGGAGCTAACTTGCAAGGATGGAGGGGACAAGGGTTTTTTTTTGAGGAGAGGGCAGTCACGATAGATTTAAAGGGGCTGACAGAAAGGAGGGGAGAGAACTGTTTACAATATTGGCAAGAATAATCTTTATTATTGTCACAAGTAGGCTGACATTAACACTAAAATGAAGCAACTGTGAAAATCCCCTCGTCGCCACATTCCAGCGCATGTTCAGGTACACGGAATGATAATTCAGCATGTCCAATTCACCTGACAGCACATTTGTCGGGACTTGTGGGAGGCCGGAGGAAATTCACAGACACGGGGAGAACGTGCAGACTCCGCACAGAGAGTGAACCAAGCCGGGAATCGAACCTGGGACCCTGGCACTGTGAAGCAACAGTGTTAACCAGGGCCAGCATGGGATCCAGGAGGGAAACTTGGTTGTTTGTTTAGTGGGAATAGGATCGAGGGGACAGGAGCTAAGTCTCGTGGACACGTTGAGCTCAGAGAAGGCGTGAGAGGAGATCGGAGAGAAACTAGAGAAAGATGGGTGTTCAGGGCTAGAGGGCAGGAAAACTACAGTAAGACCTCTTTACTCCTCTACTCAAATCTCCTGTGTTTGCAATTCTTTGTCTTCATGGTGGGAAATACCACTGTTGGGGACGAGAACATTTTCCAGGTTTAAGCCCTCAAGTGCTGAGTGGCAGTTCACTGTCAGTCACCTAAAGCCTAATTAGGAGGCACTAATTGCAATTGTTCTGATCTAAAGTTACCAGGTGTGTGAGTCATCTCGGGCCTTTTTAAGAAAGGGTTTTTGAAACTCGCTCCTGGTGAGCACCGCCAGTGAGACAGAGAAGACACATCCGGAGTGCGACACATCGAAGAGTGAGTTTGGGAGCTGGGAATTTGAAGCTAGGTGGGAATTTGAGGCTGGGCGGGGAGGAGGTGCTTTTTATCTCTTGATTTGGTACACCCAAATTTCCAGTGAGTGGCCTTGCCCTGCTGCAGGTGACTACAAGGAGAGAGGGTTTGGTGAGTCGCAGGAAAGGCAGCTAACTCCTTCATATCAGCACGGTAGCACACGTGGCTACTACTGTGGCTTCACAGAGCCAGGGTCCCAGGTTCGATTCCCGGCTGGGTCACTGTCTGTGTGGAGTCTGCACGTTCTCCCCGTGTCTGTGTGGGTTTCCTCCGGGTGCTCCGGTTTCCTCCCACAGTCCAAAGATGTGCAGGTTAGGTGGATTGGCCATGCTAAATTGCCCTTAGTGTCCAAAAAGGTTACATGGGGTTATTGGGTTGTGGGGATGGGGTGAAAGCGAGGGCTTAAGTGGGTCGGTGCAGACAAGATGGGCCAAATGGCCTCCTTCTGCACTGTATGTTGTTTATCTAAATCGGGAGCAGAGCTGAGTGGGAGAAATCGGGACTGCAGCAGTCTGAGGGGGTAAGTGGTATCTGTATCAAGTACAGCACAGGAACAGGCCCTTCTGCCCTCCAACCATGCTGCCCATCTAAACTAAAATCTTCACTTCCGGGGTCCGTATCCCTCTATTCCTGTCCTATTCATGTATTTCTCAAGATGCCCCTTAAATGTCACTATCGTCCCTGCTTCAACTCCCTCCTCCGGCAGTGAGTTCCAGGCACCCACTACCCTCTGTGTAAAAAAAACTTGCCTCGTACATCTCCTCTAAACCTTGCCCCTCGCACCTTAAACCTCTGTCCCCCAGTAATTGACCCCTCCACCCTGGGAAAAAGCCTCTGACTATCCACTCTGTCTATGCCCCTCATAATTTTGTAGACCTCTATCAGGTCGTCCCTCAACCTCCTTCGTTCCAGTGAGAACAAACCGAGTTTATTCAACCTCTCCTCATAGCTAATGCTCTTCATACCAGGCAACATCCTGGTAAATCTCTTCTGCACCCTCTCTAAAGCCTCCACATCCTTCTGGTAGTGTGGTGACCAGAATTGAACACTATACTCCAAATGTGGCCTAACTAAGGTTCCGTACAGCTTCAACATGACTTGCCAATTCTTATACTCAATGCCCGGCCAATGAAGGCAAGCATGCCATATGCCTTCTTGACTACCTTCTCCACCTGTGTTGCTCCTTTCAGTGACCCGCAGACCTCTACACCTAGATCTCTCTGACTGTCAATACGCTTGTGGATTCTACCATTCACTGTATGTTCCCTCCCTGCATTAGACCTTCCAAAATGCATTACCTCACATTTGTCCGGATTAAACTCCATCTGCCATCTCTCCGCCCAAGTCTCCAAACGATCTAAATCCTGCTGTATCCTCTGACAGTCCTCATCGCTATCCGCAATTCCATCAACCTTGGTGTCGTCTGCAAACTTACTAATCAGACCAGTTACATTTTCCTCCAAATCATTTATATATACTACAAACAGCAAAGGTCCCAGCACTGATCCCTGCGGAACACCACTAGTCACAGCCCTCCATTCAGAAAAACACCCTTCCATTGCTACTCTCTGACTTGTATAAACCTGGCCAGTTCTGTATCCACCTTGCCAGCTCACTCCTGATCCCGTGTGACTTCATCTTTTGTACCAGTCTACCATGAGTGACCTTGTCAAAGGCCGTACTGAAGTCCATATAGACAACATCCACTGCCCGACCTGCATCAATCATCTTTGTGACCTCCTCGAAAAACTCTTATCAAGCTAGTGAGACACGACCTCCCCTTCACAAAACCGTGCTGCCTCTCGCTAATGTCTGTGGACCGGTATACTGTTTTGGATACAATCTCACAGGAGATTGGAGCGGGAGAAATGGGGGCTGCAGTCTGAGGGGGTAAGTGGTATCTGTGTCTCTGAGCGGGAGAAATGGGGGCTGCAGTCTGAGGGGGTATCTGTCTGTCTCTGAGCGGGAGAAATGGGGGCTGCAGTCTGAGGGAGTAAATGGTATTTGTGTCTGTGTCTCTGAGCGGGAGAAATGGGGGCTGCTGTCTGAGGGGGTAAGTGGTATTTGTGTCTGTGTCTCTGAGCGGGAGAAATGGGGGCTGCTGTCTGAGGGGGTAAGTGGTATTTGTGTTTGTGTCTCTGAGCGGGAGAAATGGGGGCTGCAGTCTGAGGGGGTAAGTGGTATCTGTGTCTGTGTCTCTGAGCGGGAGAAATGGGGGCTGCAGTCTGAGGGGGTAAGTGGTATCTGTGTCTGTGTCTCTGAGCGGGAGAAATGGGGGCTGCAGTCTGAGGGGGTAAGTGGTATCTGTGTCTCTGAGCGGGAGAAATGGGGGCTGCTGTCTGAGAGGGTAAGTGGTATCTGTGTCTGTGTCTCTGAGCGGGAGAAATGGGGGCTGCAGTCTGAGGGGGTAAATGGTATTTGTGTCTGTGTCTCTGAGCGGGAGAAATGGGGGCTGCAGTCTGAGGGGGTAAGTGGTATCTGTGTCTGTGTCTCTGAGCGGGAGAAATGGGGGCTGCAGTCTGAGGGGGTAAGTGGTATCTGTGTCTGTGTCTCTGAGCGGGAGAAATGGGGGCTGCTGTCTGAGGGGGTAAGTGGTATCTGTGTCTGTGTCTCTGAGCGGGAGAAATGGGGGCTGCTGTCTGAGGGGGTAAGTGGTATCTGTGTCTGTGTCTCTGAGCGGGAGAAATGGGGGCTGCTGTCTGAGGGAGTAAATGGTATCTGTGTCTGTCTCTGAGCGGGAGAAATGGGGGCTGCTGTCTGAGGGGGTAAGTGGTATCTGTGTCTGTGTCTCTGAGCGGGAGAAATGGGGGCTGCAGTCTGAGGGGGTAAATGGTATCTGTGTCTGTGTCTCTGAGCGGGAGAAATGGGGGCTGCAGTCTGAGGGGGTAAGTGGTATTTGTGTCTCTGAGCGGGAGAAATGGGGGCTGCAGTCTGAGGGGGTAAATGGTATCTGTGTCTGTGTCTCTGAGCGGGAGAAATGGGGGCTGCAGTCTGAGGGGGTAAGTGGTATCTGTGTCTGTGTCTCTGAGCGGGAGAAATGGGGGCTGCAGTCTGAGGGGGTAAATGGTATCTGTGTCTGTGTCTCTGAGCGGGAGAAATGGGGGCTGCAGTCTGAGGGGGTAAATGGTATCTGTGTCTGTGTCTCTGAGCGGGAGAAATGGGGGCTGCAGTCTGAGGGGGTAAGTGGTATCTGTGTCTGTGTCTCTGAGCGGGAGAAATGGGGGCTGCAGTCTGAGGGGGTAAATGGTATCTGTGTCTATGTCTCTGAGCGGGAGAAATGGGGGCTGCAGTCTGAGGGGGTAAGTGGTATTTGTGTCTGTGTCTCTGAGCGGGAGAAATGGGGGCTGCAGTCTGAGGGGGTAAGTGGTATTTGTGTCTCTGAGCGGGAGAAATGGGGGCTGCAGTCTGAGGGGGTAAGTGGTATTTGTGTCTCTGAGCGGGAGAAATGGGGGCTGCTGTCTGAGGGGGTAAGTGGTATTTGTGTCTGTGTCTCTGAGCGGGAGAAATGGGGGCTGTAGTCTGAGGGGGTAAGTGGTATCTGTGTCTCTGAGCGGGAGAAATGGGGGCTGCAGTCTGAGGGGGTAAGTGGTATTTGTGTCTGTGTCTCTGAGCGGGAGAAATGGGGGCTGCTGTCTGAGGGGGTAAGTGGTATTTGTGTCTGTGTCTCTGAGCGGGAGAAATGGGGGCTGCTGTCTGAGGGAGTAAATGGTATCTGTGTCTGTCTCTGAGCGGGAGAAATGGGGGCTGCTGTCTGAGGGGGTAAGTGGTATCTGTGTCTGTGTCTCTGAGCGGGAGAAATGGGGGCTGCAGTCTGAGGGGGTAAATGGTATCTGTGTCTGTGTCTCTGAGCGGGAGAAATGGGGGCTGCAGTCTGAGGGGGTAAATGGTATTTGTGTCTGTGTCTCTGAGCGGGAGAAATGGGGGGCTGCAGTCTGAGGGGGTAAGTGGTATTTGTGTCTCTGAGCGGGAGAAATGGGGGCTGCAGTCTGAGGGGGTAAATGGTATCTGTGTCTGTGTCTCTGAGCGGGAGAAATGGGGGCTGCAGTCTGAGGGGGTAAGTGGTATCTGTGTCTGTGTCTCTGAGCGGGAGAAATGGGGGCTGCAGTCTGAGGGGGTAAATGGTATCTGTGTCTGTGTCTCTGAGCGGGAGAAATGGGGGCTGCAGTCTGAGGGGGTAAATGGTATCTGTGTCTGTGTCTCTGAGCGGGAGAAATGGGGGCTGCAGTCTGAGGGGGTAAGTGGTATCTGTGTCTGTGTCTCTGAGCGGGAGAAATGGGGGCTGCAGTCTGAGGGGGTAAATGGTATCTGTGTCTATGTCTCTGAGCGGGAGAAATGGGGGCTGCAGTCTGAGGGGGTAAGTGGTATTTGTGTCTGTGTCTCTGAGCGGGAGAAATGGGGGCTGCAGTCTGAGGGGGTAAGTGGTATTTGTGTCTCTGAGCGGGAGAAATGGGGGCTGCAGTCTGAGGGGGTAAATGGTATCTGTGTCTGTGTCTCTGAGCGGGAGAAATGGGGGCTGCAGTCTGAGGGGGTAAGTGGTATTTGTGTCTCTGAGCGGGAGAAATGGGGGCTGCAGTCTGAGGGGGTAAGTGGTATTTGTGTCTGTGTCTCTGAGCGGGAGAAATGGGGGCTGTAGTCTGAGGGGGTAAGTGGTATCTGTGTCTCTGAGCGGGAGAAATGGGGGCTGCAGTCTGAGGGGGTAAGTGGTATTTGTGTCTGTGTCTCTGAGCGGGAGAAATGGGGGCTGCTGTCTGAGGGGGTAAGTGGTATTTGTGTCTGTGTCTCTGAGCGGGAGAAATGGGGGCTGTAGTCTGAGGGGGTAAATGGTATCTGTGTCTGTCTCTGAGCGGGAGAAATGGGGGCTGCAGTCTGAGGGGGTAAATGGTATCTGTGTCTATGTCTCTGAGCGGGAGAAATGGGGGCTGCAGTCTGAGGGGGTAAGTGGTATTTGTGTCTGTGTCTCTGAGCGGGAGAAATGGGGGCTGCAGTCTGAGGGGGTAAGTGGTATTTGTGTCTCTGAGCGGGAGAAATGGGGGCTGCTGTCTGAGGGGGTAAGTGGTATTTGTGTCTGTGTCTCTGAGCGGGAGAAATGGGGGCTGTAGTCTGAGGGGGTAAATGGTATCTGTGTCTGTCTCTGAGCGGGAGAAATGGGGGCTGCAGTCTGAGGGGGTAAGTGGTATTTGTGTCTCTGAGCGGGAGAAATGGGGGCTGCAGTCTGAGGGGGTAAGTGGTATCTGTGTCTGTGTCTCTGAGCGGGAGAAATGGGGGCTGCAGTCTGAGGGGGTAAGTGGTATTTGTGTCTCTGAGCGGGAGAAATGGGGGCTGCTGTCTGAGGGGGTAAGTGGTATCTGTGTCTGTGTCTCTGAGCGGGAGAAATGGGGGCTGCTGTCTGAGGGGGTAAGTGGTATCTGTGTCTGTGTCTCTGAGCGGGAGAAATGGGGGCTGCAGTCTGAGGGGGTAAATGGTATCTGTGTCTGTGTCTCTGAGCGGGAGAAATGGGGGCTGCTGTCTGAGGGGGTAAGTGGTATCTGTGTCTGTGTCTCTGAGCGGGAGAAATGGGGGCTGCAGTCTGAGGGGGTAAATGGTATCTGTGTCTGTGTCTGTTTTCAAATGGGGGGGGGGGGGGGGGGGGGGGGGGTGATTGAGAAGTGACATCAAAGTAAAGCTGTGACCTGAATGGCTGGTGGGGAATCTGTTAAATTTGGAAAAGAAACACATTGCAAAACCTAATTAAAACTAAGTACTTAACTAGGTAGAGGAGTAACTAAACCTGAGGGCAGAGATTAGTATTTAATTTTACACTAAACATCTAGTGCCAGGGATCATGTTGTTAATTGTAACTTAATCTGATAACGATTTAAGTATTTATTTTGAATGAATTAACTAGTGCTTAAATGTCACTCAGCGGGGTGCAGTGCTCTAACTGAGATGTGGCAGATTTGTGACGCTGCCAGCATTCCGGTCGACTACATCTGCAGCAAGTGTAACCAATGGAGCTCCTCACAGACCACGTGGTTCGGTTGGAGCAGCAGTTGGATGCATGTAGGAGCATGCAGTGGCGGAAAGCGTTATAGATAGGAGTTATGGTCACACCCAAGGTGCAGGCAGAGAGATGAGTAACCACCAGAAGGGGAAGGCAGTCAGTGCAGGAATCCCCTGTGGCTGTCCCTCTGCCTAACAGGCATACTGTTTGGGGGGGATAGCCTCTAACAGGTATACTGTTTTGGATACTATTGGGGGGGGGGGGGGAAACAACAACAGCAGCCAGAGCAGTGGCACCATAATTGGCTCTGTTTCTCAGCAGGGGAGGGCAAAGTGCAGGAGAGCGATAGTTGTAGGGGACTGTATAGTAAGGGGCACAGATAGGCGCTTCTGTGGACGTGAAAGAGACTCCAGGATGGTATGTTGCCTCCCTGGTACCAGGGTCAAGAATGTCTCTGATCGAACATAGAACATCCTGAAGGGGGAGGGGGAGCAGCCAGAGGTCGTAGTACACATAGGTACTAACGGCATAGGCAGGAAGAGTGATGAGGTCATGCAGAAGGAGTTCAGGGAGCTAAAAAGCAGGACCTCTAGGGTTGTAATCTCAGGATTACTCCTTGTGCCTTTAGGCAGTTAAATACGTGGCTAAACTGGTGGTGTAGGAGGGAGGGTTTCAGATTTCTGGACCATTGGGATCTCTTCTGGGGCAGGTGTGACCTGTACAAGAAGGACGGTTCCATCTAATCTGGAGGGACACTGATATCCTGGCTGGGAGGTTAGCTAGATTCACTCGCGAGGATTTAAACTAGTATGGCAGGGGATTGGAACCGGAGCGTTAGCTTAGAAGGTGTGATAACTGAAGGGGAAACGGAGAACAAAAATCAGAGAACAACATCACCCTGTCTGCTGAAACGCAGTGGTTTGAAATGTATTTGTTTCAACACCAGAAACATAGCAGGTAAGGCAGATGGACTTAGAGCACTGATTAGTACTTAGTGCACTTATTATGATGATGTGGCTATCACAGAAACGTGGTTAAAGGAAGGGCAGGATTGGCAGCTGAACGTTGGGAGGGTATAGATGCTTCAGGAGAGATAGAGGGGGATGTAAAAGGGGTGGGGGAGTAGCATTGCTGGTTAAGGAGAATATTATAGCCGTACTGCAGGAGGACACCTCGGAGGGCCCATACAATGAGGCAATCTGGGTAGAGCTCAGGAACAGGAAGGGGGCAGTCACAATGTTGGGGGTTGTAGACACCTAAAATGGACACTGGGATAACAAAATGGAGAACTGCTAAGACTGCAGGGAAAAGCAGTTTAGCCAAGGCAAGCAGTCTGCAAAGACTAATTAGCATTTTGCAAGCAGCAAAACTAGTTTCTGGCCAGGTGGAAGATCTCAAACCAAAGGTGTTAATGGCAAAACGCTTTGCATATTAATGAGGCAATCCAGATCTGGGCACACACAATGGCAACATTCAGGTTTGAATAGATACTTTAAGTGGATGTCCAGACAGAGCGGCACCAGAAGTATCCACTATAGAAACCGCCCCCTCCATCAAGAAGAAACCCTCACATTGGGGGAAATTCAAAAGATATCGATTAGAATTCGGTCCAATCGATACCTGAAGGTAAAGCCCGCCCCAAAAGAGGCACGGACATTGGGGTCCTATAAAAGATAGACCCCACACATGGTCCTGTCTGTTGTTTCGTGCTCCGGCTTTGACCAAGAACTTCAACCTGTATCCTGACTCCAGCCGTTGAGCACCAGCCGCCGAACCGTAAGTGACCATACGACGCTCGCTACGCGAACCAGGCCCACTAGACCCCCAGCGACCAGCACGCTCTCTGAAGGTTGCAGACCAAGATCGGAACGAAGGCCTCGCTCCCTGACCTTGCCTGTTCCTGTTTAGTTAAGTATTCTGATCGCTTAGTTTAGTTATAGCTTAGTCCCTTAGCGTGTGCATGCGTATTTATTATATTTGTATAATAAATATTGATCGTTTGGAACTTACTAATCGGTGTATCGTTTTATTACTTTGAACCTGACCTTGGAATATCTGTGAGTTGTCTAGATACGGCAACTGGCGACTCCCGAGCTGAAAATACATACATAGAGTCTAGCAGTGTTAAGCACACGGCCTTTAAACGGAGGCGTGTTAATACACTCCAATAAACGCGAATTACACTCAAGTAAAACGTGCAACATTTAGTGGCGACATCCTGACGGGATACGGTTACAAGTGGTACCCCCACTCCGTCGAGGACCCTGAAATTTGAATTAGAAATCTGGTAAAGAAAAAGGAAAGAAATCACAAATATTCAATGTGTTCAAAGGAATAAACGTAATTCGGAAGTGTGTTTAGTGCATGCGTACTAACAGGGTTGTAAGGAAAACCTGAAAGCATTTTTGTTGCGACAAACTTTCGGTAGTTTTGTGAACGGAACATAGCGTAAGCCTTACCCGTTTCGTGAGACATAACCTCAACACCCCCTGTTCTAAATTTAAAGTGAGTCAGAAAATGGCCATGCAGGCAATGGAACGCCTCATGAACCCAGAACGGTTTGTGGTCGCAGCGACCAGCAGTAGCCGAGTAGGTCAGTGTCCCGTGTGGGAGCTGGAACTCCGCAAGTATCTGCAAGGAAAGGGATGGCCCCTTTGGAAAGAGTTTTGTTTGAATGAGGAGACAGGTCCCGGAAGTATAGGACATACTTGGTGGGAGAACCTCTCTCAAATTCACAAGAAAAATATGAGTAAAGCACGTAAGCCGATGGCGATTGTGTCCTGTTTGGCACAATTGCGAGGCACAGAGGAGGTCGTTCAGACGCTCCGGGCAGAATTAGAAGAAAGAAATAGAATGAGTAAAGTGGATGTCAGGGACATCGAAAAGGAAAATATGGATCTTAGAGGGAAGTTGGCAGAGAAAGGTAGAGAGGTGGATGATGCCAAGAGGGCACATCAGTCTTGTCTAGCCCATCTCAGCAGTTCCCAGACCCAGTACGAAAAGGCCTATCAGGACGTGCAACGTGCCGTCCTGATAAGAGAAGAATCAGAGAAGCAGGTAGAGACTTTGCAGAGGCAATGCTCTGACCTTAAAGCAGCTTTGAGAGCACTCCATGCTGCCACCACAGAACAAAGACAGAGTACTGTAGATCATGCGAAATGCAGGAAGCAGATTGCAGAGCTGCAATCGCTGCTTTCAGTGCAAAATGGGTTTCAAAGCACCTTTGGAACGCAGTTAGATGAGGAGAATGCCCCAGACTGGAAAGAGTTACGTGAGACAGCGCAGCGTTATGTTCAGGGAACATGTGCGCCAGCAGCGCAGCAGAAAAGACAAGCACCCCAACCCCCCACAGATCAGCTCGTTACCGTTCCAATGAATCCAGTCACCACCCAGAGAAAAGCGACCACAGAAGGCGCACCCGTTATTACTTACACCACCCCCTTAACTGTAACCCAACTAAGGGACGCTTGTGAGAAGATCACTCCGTTTCTCCCCACCGCAGACCCCCACCAGTTTTTCGCAAAAGTAAAGCAACAGGCAACCATGTACGGCCTGGACGAGAGAGAGCAGGTTAAACTCACAGTTCTGAGTTTAGACCCATCGGTAGTAGCAGCCCTCCCCGACCCACAGAACGTTGGCGGAGGCACCCTAGAGGAAATGCACACCTCCATTTTAGATGCCATAGGGTATAATCGAGGTGACCCCGTAGAAGGACTTAATAAATGCCGGCAGAAGAAAACCGAGCACCCCACAGCATTCGCCGGAAGGTTGTGGATCCATTTTAACGCAGTATTTGGCGATTTAAATAGAGCCCATTTGAACCGTGAAAATATGGTTAAATGGACGCGCACCATAATTTCTCATGCAACAGAAGCAGGACAGAGCGCTTGCAACAGCTATGACCCCTCAGAGGAGGCCCATAATGAGAAGTGGGTCCTGAAAAGATTGTCCCGCGCTTGGGAGCAATCAGTTCAGGGCAGAGGTAAAGTGAAATCCCCAGAAGAAGCTCAGG
The DNA here is from genome assembly GCF_902713615.1 of Scyliorhinus canicula. Taxonomy (NCBI): domain Eukaryota; kingdom Metazoa; phylum Chordata; class Chondrichthyes; order Carcharhiniformes; family Scyliorhinidae; genus Scyliorhinus; species Scyliorhinus canicula. The sequence goes on along the minus strand of NC_052173.1, from coordinate 7,821,332 downwards.
CTGCAGCAGACATACAGGCAGTGAGAGAGCACCAAAACCCCGCGTGGGTGAATGAAGGAAAGAGCAGCCCTCCACAGAAGTCGCAGGAATGCTACAACTGTGGCCATTTAGGACATTGGGCTAAGGAATGTAACGCACCCCAGAGATCACAGAGAGGCCAGCAGACAGGCACTCTAAACAGGAACAAAGCCAAACCGATCCATAGTATAGGGATACAGTCAGGACAGACCAATGTGGACGGAACGGACTGACGGTGTTCGGGCTCCCCCACTTGGGTCTGTGACACACTATGGGATCCATCCGGAAGACCGGTAGTCACGGCAAAGTTAAGAGGGAAGCCCATAGAGTTACTTTGGGACACAGGAGGGTCCCGCACCACGATTAACTCCACCACCACGGCACAGGCAGACACGTGGCCGACCACCTCCACCATCACACTTAGCGGTTTCACAGGACACTCGCAACAGGGACACATTACAGCACCCGTAGCAATCCAGCTCAGGAACATTTCCACCAGACACCCAGTAGTATTAGTAAATCTTCCCCGGACAGCAGAACACATCCTAGGGATAGATTTCATGAATGCCCATAGCCTGTCGTTCGACCCAGTGAACCAGTGTGTCTGGCGAATGGCAAGATCGGACAGAGCACCCGCTACCCTCACAGTAGGAGACTACGCTAATAGGATTAGCGCAGTAGGAGAATACTCATTTGACTTGACTACACTAAACATGGACAGACAAGTTAAGGCAATATTAAAATTGTGGGTAGCAGGGTAGCATGGTGGTTAGCATCAATGCTTCACAGCTCCAGGGTCCCAGGTTCGATTCCCGGCTGGGTCACTGTCTGTGTGGAGTCTGTACGTCCTCCCCCTGTGTGCGTGGGTTTCCTCCGGGTGCTCCGGTTTCCTCCCACAGTCCAAAGATGTGCAGGTTAGGTGGATTGGCCATGCTAAATTGCCCGTAGTGTCCTAAAAAGTAAGGTTAAGGGGGGGGGGGGGGGGTTGTTGGGTTACGGGTATAGGGTGGATACGTGGGTTTGAGTAGGGTGATCATGGCTCGGCACAACATCGAGGGCCGAAGGGCCTGTTCTGTGCTGTACTGTTCTATGTTCTATGTTCTAAACAAACATAGGACAGCATTTGCCAGTCACCGGCACGACTGTGGCAGAATGACTGGACAAATTCACGTTACCGGACCTGACCCCAGACCACAGAAGCAGTACAGATTTCCCCTAGAAGCAGAGGGAGAAATAGAGAAGGTAATAGGTAGCTTATTGGAGCAAGGTGTGCTTAGAACAGTAGCCTCGACCAATAATGCCCCTATTTGGCCAGTGAGAAAGCCCGACGGATCATGGCGTCTGACCATTGATTATCGGGAACTCAATAAAGTAACCCCAGCAGTAGCCCCCACGGTAGCAACAAGTCCCGAGACCATGCTCAAACAGGGACTCAACTCCAAATATTTCACGGTTTTGGACATTAGCAATGGCTTCTGGTCAATCCCATTGGCAAAGGCGTGCCAGTACAAATTTGCCTTCACTTTCAAAGCTCAACAGTATACGTGGACATGCCTTCCACAAGGATTCCACAATTCCCCCTCCATTTTCCACCGACAGTTGGCGAATGGTTTAGAAAAATTTTCCCGCCCCGAATGTCTGGTACAGTATGTAGACGACCTACTACTGCAGACAGACACAAAGGCAGAGCACATTACGCTTCTGGCCGAACTCCTGGAACTTTTAACCTCAATTGGCTGTAAAGTTAACCCAAGAAAGGCCCAGATTTTGGAAAATAAAGTGATGTATTTGGGAACAGTCATCACGCACGGCAAACGCGAGATCGAATTCAAAAGAATTGATTCGATTGTCAAATTGCCCCTTCCCCAGAATGTTTCAGCCCTCCGGTCGTTCTTAGGACTGGTTGGTTATTGTCGGAACCACATCGACGGATTCGCGACAAAAGCCGCCCCACTCTCAGACCTCCTTAAGAAAGGAGCCCCCTGGGAATGGCTTCCGCAGCATACAGAGGCTGTGGAAGAGTTAAAGAAAGCCCTTAGCGCAGCACCCGCGCTACAAGTCCCAGACCAACTTTCCCCCTATGCAATAGAGGTAGCGAGCACAGATCTGACCCTCTCGGCCGTGTTACTTCAGGAACGGCACGAGCAGCTAAGACCAGTGGCTTATGCCTCCCGACTGTTAGACCCAGTGGAACAAGGATTTTCAGCCTGCGAGAGGCACCTCCTTGCAGTCTTCTGGGCAGTTCAGTATTTTTCCTACATTACCGGACTCAACCCCACCACCATTTTGACCGAGCACACCCCCACACAGTTACTCCTAGACGGTCGACTGAAGGACGGTTCAGTTAGCCAGATTAGGGCAGCTAGGTGGACACTACTCTTACAAGGACGGGACATTACAGTAAAACGGACCCGCACACACACATTTTTAGCCGACAACCTCCAATACCCAGGACAGCCCCATGAATGTGAAATTGTAGCCCCCTTACATAACACAGGACCCTTTATAGCGAAGACACCCCCCAGGAAGATAGGGAACCCAAAACAAAGCCCCCAACCCACAGACACGTGTGGACCACTACGGATATACGTAGACGGTTCATCCACGGTTTTAGAAGGTGAGCGTATCACAGGATGCGGCATCTATGTCGAGGACGCGCAGGGGCGCGCTCTCGAAGAGATAGCTTTAAAATTACCAGGACACTTAGGCGCGCAGGCAGCAGAGCTCGCGGCCATAGCTTATATAGTGGACCACCCCGATTCTTTCCCCAGCCCAGCGGACATATATTCGGACAGTCTATATGTCTGCAATAGTTTAACAGATTTTCTGCCCCTGTGGAGGACACGAGGTTTTGTCTCCGCAGATGGGAAACCCCTTCCATCAGCCCCTTTACTCCAACACATTTTAGAGAAAGCGAAGGACAGGACCTTCGGCATTATCAAAGTAAGAAGCCACCATAGGTCATCCCCCCCTGGGAATGTAAAAGCCGACGCACTGGCTAAGGCAGGTTCCAGGCGAGGACACTTGTGGACACCCCCAGCTAGCGCACCAGCTAGCACCCCTGTGAGCGCGGTTCAAGTCTCACAAACAGATATCAGGGATTTAGCTGAAGCTCAGAAGCAAGATGAGGATCTCAGGGAGATTTTCAAAGGCAACTTTGTGCCACAGTATGACAAGTTCAGTCACGCACTGACCACACATGAGGGTGTGATCATAAAGGATCAGCTTTATGTGGTTCCGCAGCAGGACAGGAATGAAATGATTGCTTTGTTCCATGATGGACACGGGCATCAAGGGATCGACGCAACCACGAGGCACCTCAGGCAGCTCTGTTGGTGGCCTAACCTAAGGACAGATGTAAGTCACTACATCGAGAATTGCCTTATTTGCGCCCAGAATAACCCGGAGAGGTATTCTAAAAAGGCACAACTTCGGCATACTCGACCAGTTAATGGCCCCTGGACAAACCTCCAGATCGACTTTATAGGACCATTGCCCCCTTGTAGGAATGGCTATAAATACGTTCTGGTGGTCATCGATACCTTTACCAAATGGGTAGAGGCATTCCCCTCTAGAACGAATACAGCTAAGACAGCTGCAAAGATCCTGACCCACCACATCTTCACGAGATGGGGTTTACCCCCAAGCATTGATTCGGACCAGGGATCTCACTTCACAGGACGGGTCATGAAGAACGGGTTCATCAGAAATACAGTTTCAACTTCCACAGGATACACACCACACACACTCATGACCGGACGCCCTATGAAAGGTACAGAATTCCTTTTAGGACTGGACATGACTAGCACCGAAGTGACGGCCCTCACACACGAAAAGACGGTTAAAGACCTGGTTGAGACTGTGAGGTCTGCACAGATCGCAACCGCAGTTCAGCTAGGGAAACGCCGTAGACAAAGCACAGCATTCTTTAATAAGACCGTTCACCCCACAGAATTCCAGGTTGGACAACAGGTAATGCTATCTGTATACAACCCCAGCAGTTTTTTGGCACCAAAATATTCCGGCCCATACTCAATTTCGGATAAAATTAGCCCCTCAGTTTATAGGATAAAATATCCTAATGGTAAGACCGCGTGGTTCCATATCAACCAGTTAAAGGCATATGGAACACAGGCCAACCATGCACACCATGTCCTGCTAGACGCAGCAGAACACCTCACCCCACCCACTAGAGACACGTTTCCACCATCCCCCTCACAGACCAGTTCTTCATCGGACTCGCCCACGACTCCGCCCACTGACCACGACAGACCACGCCCCGAAACTCCCACAAGCTGCCACAGCAGAGACAGCGATACAGACACTGACTCTGAGGACAGCCACAGCACACCACACTACAGCCCACACTGCAGCGACTATGACCCCGACTCCAATGACCCCATGGAAGTCACTTATATTAAAAACCCAGACCCACCACCCGACCCCGACGACCCCGACAATACCCATTCACTTTTGGACCCAACACTCTGGCACAGGGACAATTCGTACCGACTTGTCCGCAATGACGAAAGTGACCCCCAGTCACACAATTCAAAGATATCATGCCTGATCCACACAAGGGTGTGGGATCCGGGAGAGCAGGACGACACGGTGTCTGAATCCCGATACGGCAACCCCTTTGTGACCCTGTTCACAGAGACAGAGTGGTTTTTAGGTGCCCCTCTATTCGGCGAATAGAGGCTGCAAATCCACGGTAAACACATTCTTGCCCGTTTAATCCAGGTTACTCAGGCAGTGGACAAACGGCACTGAGGACCCGCCCTGTCTGAGAACCCACTTTAGTCAGCCAAGCTCGGGTATGGCACAGCACGCCCTACCCGGGGATCCCATTCAAATCGTACCCGTAGCGGCCCATACGCAACCCATTCGACCTTTTGTTTCCAATTTGTTTTCATTTTTCGTTAGGCAGACCTTAGGCCGCCATCCCGCATGCTATTTACATCCAGGAACATTCGGATGGTAAATGAGCAAAGCCTGCGAGACGGCTCGCAGGAGGAGAGTTGTTAGGTGTATTGTGTTCATTAAATTCGCTTTTGAAAAAAAAAATGAGGGGAGTCACAGGGTGTGACTTGGCCAGTCATTTTAATGGGTCAATTGGAATTGAAAGACAGATACACTAACAAGTACGGATATTAAGCTGTGTATTGACAGATACTGTGCTTGATCCCATAGCTTTCGAAGGACGAAACAGGGATCACAGCAAGGATCAGCCATACAGGAGGAAGAGAAAGAGAACAAAAAGAAGACCATGATGGAAGCCTGCTTATTGCTCTTAAATGTTGTATTTGTTTATGTGGGAGCAAGACACGTTTCCTCCACAACCCCCGCCGTAAATGTTTCACTCACAGCAACTCCCCCGTGCTCAGCTCTGATCAGTGAGGTTCAGACCTGGTGCACAAAATTTATGACATGGTACTCCATGTCATATGTGATTGAATCACTGCTAGTGATTGCAATCCTCTGCATACTCGTACAGACCCTCAGGTTGAGGAAGTGGAAGAGGAGAGCCTCCCGTTCCTGCCCCTCAACCATCTATGGAGTTCGATCTCCTATCTTCGGTTTCCACCAATCCCCTTTGCCCCTCAATGAATAAAGCACTGTGTGAATAAAATAAAATATACCCATGTATTATATTGTCCTGAACTCGACTGCCGAGTCAGGAAATGTTATGTGATGTGGTATGAATGGATGAGGTTTAGTCTGTAATGAAATGTTTAAAGTAAGATAAGGATAGTTGTGATAGGTAGAGGTTCCCGGTTTTTGGTAATGCATGTCCCCTTTGACATAGCGCCAAGTAGAGATGTCAGGTAAAAATTTTTCTTCCCATAGTCAAGGACAGAGTAGACGCTCAGGAGCTTGCCGAGGTTAGGGAACACAAACAAGGCACCCAGAAGCATAGAACATAGAACGATACAGCGCAGTACAGGCCCTTCGGCCCTCGATGTTGCACCGAAGCAACGTGCATAGGTGATCCTTCACAATATTTTGATTGTGAGGATCACAAGGAGGGAATGTAGCCACCTAAAATGGACACTGGGCTAACAAAATGGAGAACTGCTAAGACTGCAGGGAAAAGCAGTTTAGCCAAGGCAAGCAGTCTGCAAAGACTAATTAGCATTTTGCAAGCAGCAAAACTAGTTTCTGGCCAGGTGGAAGATCTCAAACCAAAGGTGTTAATGGCAAAACGCTTTGCATACTAATGAGGCAATTCAGATCTAGGCACACACAATGGCAACATCTAGGTTTGAATAGATACTTTAAGTGGATGTCCAGACAGAGCGGCACCAGAAGTATCCACTATAGAAACCGCCCCCGCCATCAAGAAGAGACCCTCACATTGGGGGAATTCAAAAGATATCGATTAGAATTCGGTCCAATCGATACCTGAAGGTAAAGCCCGCCCCAAAAGAGGCACGGACATTGGGGTCCTATAAAAGATAGACCCCACACATGGTCCTGTCTGTTGTTTTCGTGCTCCGGCTTTGACCAAGAACTTCAACCTGTATCCTGACTCCAGCCGTTGAGCACCAGCCGCCGAACCGTAAGTGACCATACGACGCTCGCTACGCGAACCAGGCCCACTGGACCCCCAGCGACCAGCACGCTCTCTGAAGGTTGCAGACCAAGATCGGAACGAAGGCCTTGCTCCCTGACCTTGCCTGTTCCTGTTTAGTTAAGTATTCTGATCGCTTAGTTTAGTTATAGCTTAGTCCCTTAGCGTGTGCATGCGTATTTATTATATTTGTATAATAAATATTGATCGTTTGGAACTTACTAATCGGTGTATCGTTTTATTACTTTGAACCTGACCTTGGAATATCTGTGAGTTGTCTAGATACGGCAACTGGCGACTCCCGAGCTGAAAATACATACTTAGAGCCTAGCAGTGTTAAGCACACGGCCTTTAAACGGAGGCGTGTTAATACACTCCAATAAACGCGAATTACACTCAAGTAAAACGTGCAACAGGGTTTATTACAGGCCCCCAACTGCCAGCGAGAGATGGAAGAGCAGACAGGTAGAGAGATTTTGGATAGGTGCAAAAGTAACAGGGTTGTTGTGGTCGGGGATTTTAATTTCCCCTATATTGACTGGGACTCACTTAGTGCAAGGGGTTTGGATGGGTCAGAGTTTGCAAGGTGTATCCAGGAAGCCTTCTTGATGTAATATATAGATAGTCCAACTAGGGAAGGGGCAGTACTGGACCTGGTATTGGGGAATGAGCCTGGACAGGTGGTTGAGGTTTCAGTAGATAAACATCTTGGGAGACGTGACCACAATTCCCTATGTTTTAGGGTACATTTGGGTAGGGATGAGGCAGTGGCGTGCAGAGGTCTGGTGATGCCCGGGGCAAATCTTGATTGTATGCCCCAAAGACTCAAGTATAAGGCCTAATGTACTGAGAAATATTATGAGAAAGGAAAACATTTTGAATATATAAACACAGATGAAACATGAAATAAACGCTTTATTCGATTTTAATATAAATCAATGAAATTTATTAAGTTATTTTCCCCAAATGATACCTCCTGTCACAAAACACCTGAACTACTTCACTTTTTACATCAGCTGTGAGAAATTCTTTTTCAATGCTTATTAAAGCCAGGTTGGTCAGTCGCTCCTGTGACATAGAAGACCTCAGATATGTTTTTATTAATTTCAGTTTTGAAAATGACCTTTCACAGCTTGCGACTGAAAATGCAATTGTAAGCAGTAATCTGTATGAAACACACAGCGTCGGAAAGACATCCCTCCCATACTGCAGTAAAGACTCCAGAGCATCTTTAGGATCAGGGGGAACTCTATTCCCTCCAGCTTGAAGGAGCATCACAAAATCAATCATTTTGTCATATAACTGAATTGCAACCACATCATTGTCATAATAATTTGCAAAGTCTGAACATCCCTTTTTTAATTTCTCTCTTTCTTGTTCATCTTCAATCACTACTGAATTCAAGTTCAGAAGAAAAGAAAATCGGTCACTGAGTCTTTGAAGACGGACACTGCGGTCTTCAATTTCAGTTTTTATTCTGTTCACAATCTCTACCATTACTCTATTCATTTCTTCTTGTGCCGTCAGTCCACTATCTCTTGCTGACTCTCCAGGCATTATTCTTCTCCTCCTTGTTCGTGCAATTGGTATTCCCCAATTTTCATTGGCTAAAAAGCTATTGCATTGTGGATAATTTCGTCATTCTTCAAATTCAAGATATGAATAAGTCCTCTCAGATCACAAGAAGCTTCATGGAACCCCATTTTCGGATCCTGCAAACGTTTTGAGACTTTCTCCACTGATGATAAAACTGAGTACCAAAAATTTAATAAAGCTATAAACGGGAACTGTTGAATAGAGTTCAGTAGCGATCCTGCATCAGATTTAGTTTCCCTTGAAAATTCTCCTTCCAGCAGGTGTTGAAGGCTTGCAATAACGTTGTCACACTCTTTGTGGATTACTTGCACAGCATCATGGCTGGAACTCCATCTTGTGTCACACTGTCTTTTCACAGTCCGAGTGACAAATGATTTTAATACTTCCTAACGAGAAGTAGATGAAGAAAAAAAAGTAAAGAGTTTTTCTAGAATGCCAAAAAATGTAACAACAGGCTGCACCTCACTTGCATGGACACAGGCCAAATTGAGGCTGTGGTTCTCGCAGTTCATAAACACAGCTTTTGGGTTAACTTCAAGAATTTTTTGTTGAACACCTCCTCTCACTCCAGCCATAACTGCTGCGTTATCATATGCTTGACCACGACAGTCATTCATGGAAATTTTGTCTTCTTCCAATTTTTCCTGAATTTTATTTACCAGGCTGACTGCATCTTTCTTGTTGACTTGAAAAAATCCCAGAAATGTCTCCTTTATTTCTACTTTTCTGTTTTCATCAATATGAACGTAACGCAGAATTTCAGAAACCTGATCTTCATGGGCAATATCTGGAGTTGAATCCAGCATTATGCTAAAATATTTTGCGTCCTTAATTTCGGAAATTATATTTTTCTTGACAGTTTCACCAAGAAGATTGATTATTTCGTTTTGAATTCTGTTGGACAAGTAGGTGACACTTTTTGGTTTCTCTTTCCCTCTCTGCAAGTGCTTTGCTAAGATGTCATCATATTTGGCCAAAAGTCTGATTGTTGCTAGTAAGTTTCCTGTATTTTCACTGACTGTCTCCCCTGGCTCTGATAACCCAGATATTCCTTCTCCTCAATGTCCACGATAGGCCAGATTCTGTTTTGCCAGAAAGAATATAACCTCGACAATCCGTTCAGTTATAGCTTTCCATCTTTTCTTTTCAGCAGACATTTGCTGTTGAAGTTCAGCATCTATCGTAGTTGAATGATGGAGTCGAACTACGAGGTTCAGGTATTCCCTCATGTGAGCTCTATGAGAAGGGCTTTTCTCATGGTCAGGTATTGTTGGATTTAATTTTCTCCAAGTGGAGAAACCGTCTTCCTTTCCAAAGTTTGACACAGACGACAAATGCTCCTTTGAAAACAAAAAAGCAAACAAAACAGTAGCATGCTTTCCGATATGGAGAGTATAACAACCATTTTCTCTCCACAATTTCTCCGTTTGTGGAAACTTTATCAAACCACTGTTTGGAAAATTATCTCCCATCCTTCTCAGCAAATGGACCGCTTTTATTCTGATTTCTTTCAGGGCCATGTTGTAATATTGTCATCTTCAAATGATCTGGAATCGGTTTCTTCAAACAGCCAAAATCGCTTCTTTGCAAAAATATGCTAAAATCTTCTTTATTTTCTTCACATGGATCATCATCCTGACAACGAGACTGAGGAGAGAGAGTATTATGTTCTGACCGAGCTGAATCCGTATCAGAAAAATCCTTCTCTGCACCCACATCATCTTTTACTTCTCCAGGTTCTCCTACTTCTTCTTTACTTCATTTTATCCATGCATCTAATACCCCTCTTTGATGGGACTCTTCTTCGACTCTGGCCCTCTTTTTTTTCCTGTTCTGTGCTCCACTCGGTTCTACACAAAATACTCGTAACATTTCATTTTCTATCTCAAAAACCGTAAGACGCATGAGAAAATGGGAAGAAAATGGTAAACAATCGGTCAGTTGCAGACGGATAAACCATATTTCATTTCTTTGTTCCTTCGTATCAAATTATTTCACACTGATTCTCCACTGATAATTTTGTGCAATTTATATCATAGACTTGCAAATTAGTGGTATCTGTATTCGAATATTAGCATGTTAAGGAATAAATGTCTCCTATTCCGAGATTAAATGCCATAGCAGTCCTCTGATCATCCAGGCTTCACTCTTACTACATCCCACGTAAATATTTAATTAAATATCACCAAAAAACCTATAAAAAACGTAGTTGCACCTGTTCTAGAGCTATTCACTGACCTGAGTAGGTAAAAGAACTAATCTAGATGCACAAAAAGCTGAAGAAAAGACGAGTTATGACTCGAGGAAACGCAGGAACGAACAGCCACGTCTGCTTGTTGCTTTTGATGGTTGCACCACGTACATCATGCGCATGCGTGTGGGGGGATGGGGAGAAGCACCATTTTCTCTAGACAGAAAGGGTACACCATGTTAAAGGAATAAAGGGCTAACAACTGCCTCTGCAGTGTGGTGAGCCTCCAAAAATTGATTTATCACCGCTGAAATTTTAAAATTACTATCTTATTTCCTTCTCTGGGGCAGCACGGTGGCCTAGTGGTTAGCACAACCGCCTCACGGAACTGAGGTCCCAGGTTCGATCCCGGCTCTGGGTCAATGTCCGTGTGGAGTTTGCACATTCGCCCCGTGTCTGCGTTGGTTTCGCCCTCACAACCCACAAAATGTGCAGAGTAGGTAGATTGGCCACGATAAATTGCCCCTTAATTGAAAAAAATAATTGGGTAATCTAAATTTAAAAAAAAAAATTATTTCCTTCTCTGATTGGATGCCCCCATCCAATGGATGCCCGGGGCCAATGCACCGTCGGCCCCCCCTCTGCACGCCACTGGGATGAGGGTACCCTCGAGTTAAGGGGCTAAACTGGGGAAAGGCAAATTCCGATAACATTAGACAGGAATTGAAGAATTTGGATTGGGTGCGGCTGTTGGAGGATATATCAACATCGGACAGGTGGGAGTCTTTCAAGCGACAGTTGATTAGGATTCAGGAAAGTCACGTTCCTGAGAGAACAAAGGATAAGTTTGGGAAGTTTAGGGAGCCTTGGATAACGAGGGATATTGTGAACCTCGTCAAAAAGAAAAGGGAGGCTTTTGTACGGTCTGGAGGGGTTGGGACAGTCGAACCCTTGAGTATAAAGTAGGAAGGTACTGAAGCGGGAAATTAGGAGGGGTCATGAAAAGTAAGTGAAAAGTATTATGCTAAAGTGAAGGGATTTGATTAAAGGTTTTTAAGCACAGAAACTGCCACAAGTTCATGTCTCTGCCTCTTTATCCTCTCCCCAACAATTTACAGCATGTGTGTTGTAGAAGCCAATGGTCGGAGAGAATGGAGTCAGTTATCCATTGGGGGGGATGGGGGGGGGGGAGGGGGGGATGGGGGGGGAGGGGGGGATGGGGGGGGTGGGGTGGGGAGGGGGGAATGGGTGGGGGGGGTGGGGTGGGGGGGGGGGGGGGGGGTGGGGTGGGGGGGGGGGGGGGGGTGGGGAGGGGGGAATGGGTGGGGAGGGGCTTATGCGGTGGGGGCGGGGCTCCGGCGGTAGGGGCGGGGCTTCCATCCGAGCCGCTCAGTGGAAGTTCCCCTGTTCGAGTTGCTCCCTTGCTCAAACTTCCAGCATCACGTTCGCCATTATTATTATTTATTTTTTTGAAAAAAGCATTTCATTTCGCCTGGTGATTATTTGAAGCAGATTTATCCGGGAAATGTGTGCGCATTCCTTTCAGTGCGATTGAAGTTGGGACAGGTGAAAACTTGCAGCGGCTCCGATCATTTTGGGAAAAGTGAGATTGTGAGAAAAATGTTTGTCCGCTGGATCCTGATTATGGCGGTAGGTACTTTACCCTTTCTGCCGCTTGCTTGGTACAGATGTGTTTGGGATTGTCCAGGGGCCTTATTGCCGAATGCCAGAGCAGGAAATCAGTCTCCATTGCTGTATATTTATATATAAAGCAGGGAATCAGTGATTCCCTCCTGGAAAGTCTCACTTCAGGATCAATCCCTGAACAATCCCCAACTTGGGGCCAAGAACTGAAGTTTATCTGTGTATGCATTTAAAAGAACCCTTTTTATTCGCCTCATTTTCAACGTTTTCATCAAATTCACAGCACAGTGGTTAGCTCTGCTGCCTCACAGCTCCAGGGTCCCAGGTTCGATTCCCGGCTTGGGTCACTGAGGAATCTGCACGTTCTCCCCCTGTGTGCGTGGGTTTCCTCCGGGTGCTCTGGTTTCCTCCCACAGTCCAAAGATGTGCGGGTTAGGTGGATTGGTCATGTTAAATTGTCCCTTAGTGTCCAAAGATGTGCAGGTTAGGTGGATTGGCCATGTTAAATTGTCCCTTAGTGTCCAAAGATGTGCAGGTTAGGTGGATTGGCCATGTTAAATTGTCCCTTAGTGTCCAAAGATGTACAGGTTAGGTGGATTGGCCATGTTAAATTGTCCCTTAGTGTCCAAAGATGTGCAGGTTAGGTGGATTGGCCATGTTAAATTGTCCCTTAGTGTCCAAAGATGTGCAGGTTAGGTGGATTGGCCATGTTAAATTGTCCCTTAGTGTCCAAAGATGTGCAGGTTAGGTGGATTGGCCATGTTAAATTGTCCCTTAGTGTCCAAAGATGTACAGGTTAGGTGGATTGGCCATGATAAATTGTCCCTTAATGTCCAAAGATGTACAGGTTAGGTGGATTGGCCATGTTGAATTATCCCTTAGTGTCCAGAAACTACAGTCGATCCTGCGCCATGCCAAGGTACAGGGCTGCCCCGCCCCAACAGGTCCCGCCTCCTGGCAATTAGCGAGGGGAGGGCTAAAACATCTGCTCCCGCACCTGCCTGCAACCCGAGCCCAAAAATGGCCTCTAGGGGTCCTCATTTCAAGTTAACATGCCCTATCCCCGAGATGACACTGGAAATCTAAATGGGGGCGGGGGATCGATACTGGGTGAGGTACATTCGAGAGGAAGTGGAAGGGGGGATTCTGGGAGAGGTTCGGTGGTAACAATGGGATGGGGGCGGTTCAGGTCCAGTGGGCAGGGCCCGGAGTTATGATGATGGTGGACAGGAAAGGCGGGGTACAGAGGGTGCTTAGAGAGCCCCTGTTAGGTTAGTTACGTGGAACATGAAGGGGCTGGGAGAACCATTGAAGAGGTCGAGGGTGCTCGCGCACTTAAAAAGTTTGAAGGTGGCAGCACAGTGGCGCAGTGGGTTAGCCCTGCGGCCTCACAGCGCCGAGGTCCCAGGTTCGATCCCGGCTCTGGGTCACTATCCGTGTGGAGTTTGCACATTCTCCCTGCGTCTGCGTGGGTTTCGCCCCCACAACCCTAAAAGATGTGCAGGGTAGGTGGATTGGCCACGCTAAATTGCCCCTCAATCGGAAAAAAGGAATTGGGTACTCTAAATTTATTTGAATTTTAAACATTAAAAAAAATGTTGGAAGGGTGATGTGGCGATGCTGCAGGAGACACACTTGAGGGTGAAGGGTCAGGTGTAATGAAAATGAAATGAAAATCGCTTATTGTCACGAGTAGGCTTCAATGAAGTTACTGTGAAAAGCCCCTAGTCGCCACATTCCGGCGCCTGTCCGGGGAGGCTGGTATGGGAATTGAACCGTGCTGCTGGCCTGCCTTGGTCTGCTTTAAAAGCCAGCGATTTAGCCTGGTGAGCTAAACCAGCCCCTGGTAAGGCTTGGGAAGGGCTGGGTTAGTCAGGTGTTTTTATTCGGGGTCTGATAGCAGGTTGGGGGGGGGGGGGGGGGTTTGATTAGTAAGAGAGTAAGGTTCCAGATGGAGAAGGTGGTGGCGAACCAGGAAAGGGTAGGTATGTGATATTGACAGGGGTGTTGGAGGGGAGGGTGGTGGCCTGGGGAAGCGTGTATGTTCCTAACTGGGACCATGCAGGGTTCGTGAGGAAGGTATGTGGGGCCATCCCCGACTTGGATTCCCACGAGCTGATAATGTGGGGACTGGAACATGGTGCAGGTGCCGAGATTGGACAGGTCGCAGACACGCTCGCTTGCCCAGTCGCAAAGGCATTGGCTGGACTTATGGAGGAAAGGAGAGGTTTTAGCACCCGAGGGAGCGGACGTATTCGTTTTTCTCCTCGGTCCGCAAGGTTTACTGGAGGATAGATTGTTTTTGTGGTGGGGAAGGTGCTGCTGGCTGGGGTTAAGGGTCGGCGTATTCGGCAATAGCAGTTTCGGATCTCCGCATTGGATGGACATGGTGTTGGAGAAGGTAGCAGTACAGAGGCCGGGGTGGGGATTGGATGTGGGGTTGTTGGGGGACCGAGGTTTTTGTGTAAATATTGGGAAGGTAATTGAGGAATACGCAGGTTTAACTGCACGAGGGAGGTATCGCAGGCAGTGGTATGAGAGGCTTTGAAGGCGATGGTGAGGGGGAGGTGATTTGGGCGGGGGGGGGGGAGAGGACGTTGGCTAGGATTAGCAAGATGCTTCTGAAGAGAGGACTGGGGCGGGGTGGGGGGGGGGGGGGGGTTGGGTCTCCCGAATTTACTGTATTATTACTGGGTGGTGAATGCTGAGAAGGTGAGGAGTTGGATCGCCGGGGGGGGGGGGGGGGGGGGGTTATATAGATTCACAACCCTTTGGGTGAGGAAGTTCCTCCTAAGCTCAGAACACAATACTCCAGGTGTGGCCTCACTAACACCTTATACAATTGCAACATAACCTCCCTAGTCTTAAACTCCGGCCCTCGAGCAATGCAGGACAAAATTCCATTTGCCTTCTTAATCACCTGTTGCACCTGTAAACCAACTTTTTGCGACTCATGCACTAGCATACCCAGGTGTCTCTGCACAGCGGCATGCTTTAATATTTTATCGTTTAAATAATAATCCCGTTTGCTGTTATTCCTACCAAAATGGATAACCTCACATTTGTCAACATTGTATTCGATCTGTCAGACCCTAGCCCATTCACTTAACCTATCCAAATCCCTCTGCAGACTTCCAGTATCCTCTGCACTTTTTGCTTTGCCACTCACCTTAGTGTCATCTGCAAACTTGGACACATTGCCCTTGGTCCCCAACTCCAAATCATCTATGTAAATTGTGAACAATTGTGGGCCCAACACGGATCCCTGAGGGACACCACTAGCTACTGATTGCCAACCAGAGAAACACATTTATCCCCACTCTTTGCTTTCTATTAATTAACCAATCCTCTATCCATGCTACTACTTTACCCTTAATGCCATGCATCTTTATCTTATGCAGCAACCTTTTGTGTGGCACCTTGTCAAAGGCTTTCTGGAAATCCAGATATACCACATCCATCGGCTCCCCGTTATCTACTGCACTGGTAATGTCCTCAAAAAATTCCACTAAATTAGTTGGGCATGACATACAGAGCATCCATCACTTCCCAAAAGTGTCTATGTGCTGTAGATTGTGAAATGCCACACATGTTCCTTCTCGAGCCCTGGAATGATCTGGTGGCATAAAGGTTGAGGGCTGCAGTGACCTTCAGAGGCACTGAGAGCGGGTGTCCTCCTCCACGGGGTTCTATGTCCGCGAGGATATGGCAGAGATGCCGCACTATCTCTTTGCTGAGACGGAGTCTTCTGCAGCACATTGAATGACCAATGACGCCTGTACACTTTGGGCTGTCGCTGTCCTCCCCTTCTGGGCCCCTCCTCAGCCTGGTGGGCAGCCGGGTCTTCAGGATGTGTGCCGGCCCAAGTACAGCCTGTATCGTCGCTGCTGCCGTTTCCGGTGCCTATCTGCCTTGGCTGCTACCAGCAACGTGAGGGCAGTGTCTGCGGGATCCACAACCGCAAACAAATAAGGAATTGGTGAAGGAGAGAGACCAACAATCAGTTAGTGATTCCATCCCGGGACCCTCGAATCCCCCAAGCCTCTCCCACCCTTGCGTATCCCACCTTTCAGAGTGCTATCCAGCAAGCCAGTTGTGCTGGCAAACCTTGCTCTGCATACTTACCGCCGGCCACATCAGGAGCCTCTAGACCCCAGACCCCTGTCAGGAACATTAGGGAGGGCATGTTCAGGTACCCTCCACTCATCCATAGACTTACTTTTTGGTCGCGAGAGGATCCCCAGTGCTTCAGCCCCTGCTCTTAGTGTTTGATTGTTGGCAGCTGACTCTATGAGGTTTGGGCCGTTTTGTGGCTTGAGTACGCCATTTGTATGCATCCCCGGTGGCAAGCGAGTGTACGAACGTGATGAGTTCAGTGTATTTTGGGTTGCGCTGTACAATGTAGCAGGGGTGTCCGCTGTCGTCATTGTTTGCACTGGCGATGGCCCTTTGGGGGTCGGCTGAGTGGCGAGTGATTGTGAGGGTGGGCAGGGAGAACCAGATGTCGTTGTATGCAGGCGACCTGCTGTTGTTTGTGTCACATCCCCCTCCCCGAGCACTGGGGCCGCAGCTCCGGTGCCCTTGAGCTGCATGCTGGGAAATGCAAATGGTTACCCACCGCCTCGCTTCCCCCAGCAGCCATTGCTCCAGCTTCACGTTTTTGAAAAGGAGTGCTAAACGATGCTGCGTAACTTCCCGCTGGGGAGTCGGGTACTTGGCGGGAGGCCTCTGCATTCGATTTCAGTCTCGCCAATGAAATTGAAATGAATGCAAATGAGTACGAACGATCTGCTCACCTTTTTTCAGCGTGATCCGGAACTCGCCAGCGGGAGCAGGCCAGGTGCATCGCAAACTGGTTCACGCCCAGCGCGAATCTTGATTTTGGCCTTTCCCACCATTCACCCGGCATGTCCAGATATGCGCAGGGAGCAACGCGGTGGTTACATTTTTTTATCTGTTAACAGAAGTGATCAACGGATTGTGCCAATCATTGTGCTTTTGGAAAGCCTGAGGGACGTCTGGCCTTATTCAAGAATCTGCTGTGTTCAATATATAGTTAAATTCATCCCATCACAGAGAATGAGGTGGTTGCACAATGAGCACAAAAATATACCGAGATAGAATGCTGCAAAGATATTAAAGGGTGTGGGGAGGGGAGAGTGGGATTAGACTGGGTGGGATATTAAAGGGTGCGGGGAGAGTGGGATTAGACTGGGTGGGATATTAAAGGGTGTGGGGAGTGAGGGGGAGAGTGGGATTAGACTGGGTGGGATATTAAAGGGTGGGAGAGTGAGGGGGAGAGTGGGATTAGACTGGGTGGGATATTAAAGGGTGGGGGAGTGAGGGGGAGAGTGGGATTAGACTGGGTGGATATTAAAGGGTGTGGGGAGTGAGGGGGAGAGTGGGATTAGACTGGGTGGGATATTAAAGGGTGTGGGGAGTGAGGGGGAGAGTGGGATTAGACTGGGTGGGATATTAAAGGGTGCGAGGAGTGAGGGGGAGAGTGGGATTAGACTGGGTGGGATATTAAAGGGTGTGGGGAGTGAGGGGAGAGTGGGATTAGACTGGGTGGGATATTAAAGGGTGCGGGAGTGAGGGGAGAGTGGGATTAGACTGGGTGGGATATTAAAGGGTGTGGGGAGTGAGGGGAGAGTGGGATTAGACTGGGTGGGATATTAAAGGGTGTGGGGAGTGAGGGGGAGAGTGGGATTAGACTGGGTGGGATATTAAAGGGTGTGGGGAGTGAGGGGGAGAGTGGGATTAGACTGGGTGGGATATTAAAGGGTGTGGGGAGTGAGGGGGAGAGTGGGATTAGACTGGGTGGGATATTAAAGGGTCGGGAGAGTGAGGGGGAGAGTGGGATTAGACTGGGTGGGATATTAAAGGGTGGGAGTGAGGTGGAGAGTGGGATTAGAGGGTGGGATATTAAAGGGTTGGGGAGGGAGGGCGAGAGTGGGATTAGCCTGGGTGGGATATTAAAGGAGGTGCGGGAGAGTGCGGGGAGAGTGGATAGACTGGTTGGGATATTAAAGGGTGGGGGAGTGAGGGGAGAGTGGGATTAGACTGGGTGGGATATTAAGGGTGTAGGGAGTTGAGGGGGAGATGGGATTAGACTGGGTGGGATATTAAAGGGTGCGGGGAGTGAGGGGTGAGAGTGGGATTAGACTGGGTGGGATATTAAAGGGTGTGGGGAGTGAGGGGAGAGTGGGCTTAGACTGGGTGGGATATTAAAGGGTGCGGGGAGTGAGGGAGAGTGGGATTAGACTGGGTGGGATATTAAAGGGTGTGGGGAGTGAGAGGGAGAGTGGGATTAGATTGGGTGGGATATTAAAGGGTGTGGGGTGCGGGGGAGAGTGGGATTAGACTGGGTGGGATATTAAAGGGGGTGGGGAGTGAGGGGGTGAGTGGGATTAGACGGTGGGATATTAAAGGATGTGGGGAGTGAGGGGGAGAGTGGGATTAGACTGGGTGGATATTAAAGGGTGCGAGAGTGAGGGGGAGAGTGGGATTAGACTGGGTGGAATATTAAAGGGTGTGGGGATTGAAGGGAGAGTGGGATTAGACTGGGTGGGATATTAACGGGTGCGGGGAGTGAGGGGGAGAGTGGGGTTATACTGGGTGGGATATTAAAGGGTGTGGGATGTGAGGAGGGAGAGTATGATTAAACTGGGTGGGATATTAAAGGGTTTGTGTGGAGTGAGGGGGAGAGTGGGATTAGATTGGGTGGATATTAAAGGGTGTGGGGAGTGAGGGGGAGAGTGGGATTATACTGGGAGGGATATTAAAGGGTGTGGGGAGTGAGGGGGAGAGTGGGATTAGACTGGGTGGGATATTAAAGGGTTTGGGGAGTGAGGGGGAGAGTGGGATTAGACTGGGTGGGATATTAAAGGGTGAAGGGAGAGAGGGGGGGGAGTGGGATTAGACTGGGTGGGATATTAAAGGGTGTGGGGAGAGTGGGTTCAGACTGGGTGGGATATTAAAGGGTGTGGGGTGTAGGGGGTGAGTGGGATTAGACTGGGTGGGATATTAAAGGGTGTGGGGAGAGTGGGATTAGACTGGGTGGGATATTAAAGGGTGCGGGAAGTGAGGGGGAGAGTGGGATTAGACTGGATGCGATATTAAAGGGTGTGGGGAGTGACGGGGAGAGTGGGATTAGATTAGGTGGGATATTAACGGGTGTGGGGAGTGAGGGGGACAGTGGGATTAGACTGGGTGGGATATTAAAGGGTGTGGGGAGTGAGGGAGAGTGGGATTAGACTGGGTGGGATATTAAAGGGTGTGAGGAGTGAGGGAGAGTGGGATTAGACTGGGTGGGATATTAAAGGGGTGGGGAGTGAGGGGGGAGTGGGAATTAGACTGGGTGGGATATTAAAGGGTGTGGGAGTGAGGGGAGAGAGTGGGATTAGACTGGGTGGGATATTAAGGGTGTGGGGGGTGGGGGAGAGTGGGATTAGACCTGGGTGGGATATTAAAGGGTGTGGGAGTGAGGGGGAGAGTGGGATTAGACTGGGTGGGATATTAAAGGGTGTGGGAGTGAGGGGAGAGTGGGATTAGACGGGGTGGGATATTAAAGGGTGCGGGGAGTGAGGGTTAGAGTGGGATTAGACTGGGTGGGATATTAAAGGGTGTGGGGAGTGAGGGGGAGAGTGGGATTAGACTGGGTGGGATATTAAAGGGTGTGGGGGAGTGAGGGGAGAGTGGGATTAGACTGGTGGGATATTAAAGGGTGTGGGGAGTGAGGGGGAGAGTGGGATCAGACTGGGTGGGATATTAAAGGGTGCGGGAGTGAGGGGGAGAGTGGGATAGACTGGGTGGGATATTAAAGGGTTGGGGGAGTGAGGGGGGAGAGTGGGATTAGACTGGGTGGGATATTAAAGGGTGGGGAGTGAGGGGGAGAGTGGGATTAGACTGGGGGATATTAAAGGTGTGGGGAGTGGAGGGGAGAGTGGGATTAGACTGGGTGGGATATTAAAGGGTGTGGGGCGTGAGGGGAGAGTGGGATTAGACTGGGTGGGATATTAAAGGGTGTGGGAGAGTGAGGGGGAGAGGTGGGATAGACTGGGTGGGATATTAAGGGTGCGGGGAGTGAGGGGGAGAGTGGGATTAGACTGGGTGGGATATTAAAGGGGGTGGGAGTGAGGGGAGCTGGGATTAGGACTGGGTGGGATATTAAAGTGTGTGGGGAGTGAGGGGAGAGGGGGATAGACGGGTTGGGATATTAAAGGGTGTGGGGAGTGAGGGGAGAGTGGGATTAGACTGGGTGGGATATTAAAGGGGTGGGGAGTGAGGGGAGAGTGGGATTAGACTGGGTGGGATATTAAAGGGTGGGGGAGGAGGGGAGAGTGGGATTAGACTGGGTGGGATATTAAAGGGTGAGGGGCGTGAGGTGGGGGGTGGGATTAGACTGGGTGGAATATTAAAGTGGGGAGGGAGAGTGGGATTAGACTGGGTGGGATATTAAAGGGTGTGGGGAGTGAGGGGAGGGTGGGTTAGACTGGGTGGGATATTAAAGGGTGTGGGAGTGAGGGGGAGAGGTGGATTAGACTGGGGGGATATTAAAGGGGTGGGGAGTGAGGGGGAGAGTGGGATTAGATGGGTGGGATATTAAAGGTTGGGGAGTGAGGGGGAGAGTGGGATTAGACTGGGTGGGATATTAAAGGGTGTGGGGAGTGAGGGTGAGTGGGATTAGACTGGTGGGATAGTAAGGGTGGGGGAGTGAGGGGGAGTGGGATTAGACTGGGTGGTATTTAAGGGTGGG
>NC_052173.1:7748892-7800464 GCF_902713615.1 Scyliorhinus canicula | reverse complement strand
GGGAGTGAGGGGGAGAGTGGGATTAGCTGGGTTGAATCTTAATGGGTGTGGGGGGGGGGGGGGGGAGTGGGATTAGACTGGGTGGGATATTAAAGGGTGCGGGGGAGTGAGGGGGAGAGTGGGATTAGACTGGGTGGGATATTAAAGGGTGTGGGGAGTGAGGGGAGAGTGGGGTTAGACTGGGTGGGTATTAAAGGGTGTGGGGAGTGAGGGGGATATTAAAGGGTGTGGGGAGTGAGGGGAGAGTGGGGTTAGACTGGGTGGGATATTAAAGGGGTGTGGGGAGTGAGGGGGATATTAAAGGGTGTGGGGAGTGAGGGGAGAGTGGGGTAAGACTGGGTGGGATATTAAAGGGTGTAGAGAGTGAGGGGAGAGTGGGATTAGACTGGGTGGGATATTAAAGGTGTGGGGAGTGAGGGGGAGAGTGGATTAGACTGGGTGGGATATTAAAGGGTGTGGGGAGTGAGGGGGAGAGTGGGATTTAGACTGGGTGGGTATTAAAGGGTGTGGGGAGTGAGGGGGAGAGTGGGATTAGACTGGGTGGGATATTAAAGGGTTGTGGGGTGTAGGGGGAGAGTGGGATTAGACTGGGTGGGATATTAAGGGTGTGGGGGAGTGAGGGGGAGAGTGGGATTAGACTGGGTGGGATATTAAAGGGTGTGGGGAGTGAGGGGGATGAGTGGGATTAGACTGGGTGGGATATTTAAAGGTGTGGGGAAGTGAGGGGGAGAGTGGGATTAGACTGGGTGGGATATTAAAGGGTGTGGGGAGTGAGGGGGGAGAGTGGGATTAGACTGGGTGGGATATTAAAGGTGTGGGGGAGTGAGGGGGAGGAGTGGGATTAGTACGGGGGGAGAGTGGGATTAGATTGGGTGGGATATTAAAGGGTGTGGGGAGTGAGGGGGAGAGTGGGATTAGACTGGGGGAGAGTGGGTTTAGACTGGGTGGGATATTAAGGGTGTGGGGAGTGAGGGGGAGAGTGGGATTAGACTGGGGGAGAGTGGGTTTAGACTGGGTGGGATATTAAAGGGCGTGAGGGGGTGAGTGGGATTAGACTGGGTGGGATATTAAAGGGTGTGGGGAGTGAGGGGGGAGAGTGGATTAGACTGGGTGGGATATTAAAGGGTGTGGGGAGTGAGTGGGAGAGTGGGATTAGACTGGGTGGGATATTAAAGGGTGTGGGGAGTGAGTGGGAGAGTGGGATTAGACTGGGGGAGAGGGGGTTTTGACTGGGTGGGATATTAAAGGGCGTGAGGGGGTGAGTGGTACACTCTAGGATCTTTTGCAGCACTATCATAATCAGTCAGTTTCTGGTGCCCTGCACCATTCCCCATCCATATGTGAAAATGCTGCCTTGTTAATTTCTGTGTGCAAATCTATCTGCCAGAATGTTGCTCAATGTTTTTTGTATATTTCTGCAGATTTACATTGATGTTGTGCACTCCCACAATCGCATTATTGCAGTGCAAAGGAATATGATCATAAAAACATCTGCTGCCCAATGTGTAAACCTGGTAAGTATTTATTTCTGACAGGTGTGAGGGGAGAGATGAAATGAAATGAGAATCGTTTATTGTCACGAGTAGGCTTCAATGAAGTTACTGTGAAAAGCCCCTAGTCGCCACATTCCGGCGCCTGTCCGGGGAGGCTGGTACGGGAATCGAACCGTGCTGCTGGCCTGCTTGGTCTGCTTTAAAAGCCAGCGATTTAGCCCAGTGTGCTAAACCAGCTTTCTGATCTCTCGATAAACGTTCTTGTTCAGCATCCGCAATCCCCTGTGTCGAGGCTGTTTTTTCCACATGGATAAGACCATAAGATATCGGAGCAGAATTAGGCCACTCAGCCCATCGAGTCTGCTCCGCCATTCAATCATGGCTGATATTTTTCTCATCCCCATTCTCCTGCCTTTGCCACATAACCCCTTGATCCCCTTATTAATCAACAACCTATCTATCTCTGTCTTAAAGACACTCAGTGATTTGGCCTCCACAGCCTTCTGCGGCAAAGACGTCCACAGATTCACCACCCTCTGGCTGAAGAAATTCCTCCTCATCTCTGTTTTAAAGGATCGTCCCTTTAGTCTGAGATTCTGTCCTCTGCTTCTAGTTTTTCCTAAATGTGGAATATCCTCTCCACGTCCACTCTATCCTGGCCTCGCAGTATCCTGTACGTTTCAATAAGATCCCACCACCAAACCTTTTTTTTTGTGTGGGTAGAAATTCTTCAGTTTATGCTTTATTCTTGACATAAAATTACAAAATATGGCTTTTATCACGATAATATGGCAAAACATTTAGTCCAACTGTATAAACGTCATGTTCTGGCGGTATATATGTCCACTCAAAAGGATTATTCAATGGAAAAACTGATTTTACATTTGATGTTACAAGCATTCAAAATTCAAAAACTTGAACAAGTGATGAATAATTTGTAATTTGCAATCAAAAAGTTCAAAATTGACTTAAACTTCCTCACTTCATTTTCCATTTCCTGTATTAGCTCAGTCTTGTCAATCTCTTTACGATGATGGTAAATGCATTGACTGAGCACTGCATGAATTTTGCAAGCTGATGTACAGTGAATCCCTCAGTTTTCTGAGTACCTTGTTCCCAGAGATTCATCAGCCTTTCATGGTCGACAGTTACAGGCAGTGTGTGTTCATTTAGCCTCATTAGTAGAAAGCATCTTCCTCTTGTCTCTGGAAACTGAAGATGTGCTTGCAGCAACTGGTGAAGGCGCTTTATCCATTTGGTCAGAAAGTTCCTGACCTGGTTTTTTATTCTCGGTTGTGGAACTCTTTGGAAACATGTGATAAAATGTAGGTGCAAATTTGGAAGAATAGCAGCCTCTGTTCTTCCGAGATTCTTGGATTTCTTCACAAAGTTTTTCAAATTCTTCATCAAGTTCTGATTTCATAATTGCATTGGCGGTGTCTTTCAAAGCACAGGCTCGGTGTCTAATCATTACCCCCTCATCCTTCTAAACTCCAACGAGTACCGACCCAGAGTCCTCAAACGTTCCTCATACGACAAGCTCTTCATTCCAGGGATCATTCCTGCGAACCACCTCTGGACCGCAGGAGGGCAGCAGAGCAGAGCTACTGATCAGCTGTTCTGGGGAAATTTGCATACGTGCAGTGCGGTCAGCCTAACTTGAAGGTGAATCTGTGAAGGAGACCCGAGGAGTTTGAGTGAAGGCAATCATCCAGCAGAGGGCAGCAGAGCAGAGCTACTGATCAGCTGTTCTGGGGAAATTTGCATACGTGCAGTGCGGTCAGCCTAACTTCGAAGGTGAATCTGTGAAGGAGACCCGAGGAGTTTGAGTGAAGGCAATCATCCAGCAGAGGGCAGCAGAGCAGAGCTACTGATCAGCTGTTCTGGGGAAATTTGCATACGTGCAGTGCGGTCAGCCTAACTTGAAGGTGAATCTGTGAAGGAGACCCGAGGAGTTTGAGTGAAGGCAATCATCCAGCAGAGGGCAGCAGAGCAGAGCTACTGATCAGCTGTTCTGGGGAAATTTGCATACGTGCAGTGCGGTCAGCCTAACTTGAAGGTGAATCTGTGAAGGAGACCCGAGGAGTTTGAGTGAAGGCAATCATCCAGCAGAGGGCAGCAGAGCAGAGCTACTGATCAGCTGTTCTGGGGAAATTTGCATACGTGCAGTGCGGTCAGCCTAACTTGAAGGTGAATCTGTGAAGGAGACCCGAGGAGTTTGAGTGAAGGCAATCATCCAGCAGAGGGCAGCAGAGCAGAGCTACTGATCAGCTGTTCTGGGGAAATTTGCATACGTGCAGTGCGGTCAGCCTAACTTGAAGGTGAATCTGTGAAGGAGACCCGAGGAGTTTGAGTGAAGGCAATCATCCAGCAGAGGGCAGCAGAGCAGAGCTACTGATCAGCTGTTCTGGGGAAATTTGCATACGTGCAGTGCGGTCAGCCTAACTTGAAGGTGGTTTGTGGAGAGGCTGTTGGCAAGTGACAGTTAAACCCGAAACACTTCGTGAGTGTTTCCCACCCTACCTCCTCCTCTAACCAACCCCCCCACCCCACGGTGGTTGGGAAGCGGGAGCAGGGGCCTGTCGTGAAGGTGAGTGAGTGCCTTTAAATTTTCTTACCTTTCAGCGGGAGCAGGGTTTGAGGTAATATCAGGTAAGCTCTTCCTTTCTTTTTCTTTTTCTTGTTTTTTTTTTTAAATCTAGAGGTGATGTCAGGGAAGGCAGTACAATGCTCCTCCTGCAGAATGTTTGAGGTGAGGGACGCCGTCAGTGTCCCTGCTGATTTCATCTGTGGGAAGTGCACCCAACTCCAGCTCCTCAAAAACCGTGTTAGGGACCTGGAGCTTGAGCTGGATGAACTTCGGATCATTCGGGAGGCAGAGGGGGTCATAGATAGGAGCTTCAGGGAAGTAGTTACACCAAAGACTGGAGATAGATGGGTAACTGTAAGAGGGACTGGGAAGAAGCAGTCAGTGCAGGGACCCCCTGCGGTCGTTCCCTGAGTAACAAGTATACCGTTTTGGATACTTGTGGGGGGGGGACTTACCAGGGGTAAGCCATGGGGTACGGGCCTCTGGCACGGAGTCTGTCCCTGTTGCTCAGAAGGGAAGGGGGGAAAGGAGTAGAACATTAGTAATTGGGGACTCAATAGTCAGGGGCACAGATAGGAGATTTTGTGGGAGCGAGAGAGACTCACGTTTGGTATGTTGCCTCCCAGGTGCAAGGGTACGTGATGTCTCGGATCGTGTTTTCCGGGTCCTTAAGGGGGAGGGGGAGCAGCCCCAAGTCGTAGTCCACATTGGCACTAACGACATAGGTAGGAAAGGGGACAAGGATGTCAGGCAGGCCTTTAGGGAGCTAGGATGGAAGCTCAGAGCGAGAACAAACAGAGTTGTTATCTCTGGGTTGTTGCCCGTGCCACGTGATAGTGAGATGAGGAATAGGGAGAGAGAGCAATTAAACACGTGGCTACAGGGATGGTGCAGGCGGGAGGGATTCAGATTTCTGGATAACTGGGGCTCTTTCTGGGGAAGGTGGGACCTCTATAGACAGGATGGTCTACATCTGAACCTGAGGGGCACCAATATCCTGGGGGGGAGATTTGTTAGTGCTCTTTGGGGGGGTTTAAACTAATTCAACAGGGGCATGGGAACCTGGATTGTAGTTTTGGGGTGCGGGAGATTGAGAGTATAGAGGTCAGGAGCACAGATTTGACTTCGCAGGAGGGTGCCAGTGTTCAGGTAGGTGGTTTGAAGTGTGTCTACTTCAATGCCAGGAGTATACGAAATAAGGTAGGGGAACTGGCAGCATGGGTTGGTACCTGGGACTTCGATGTTGTGGCCATTTCAGAGACATGGATAGAGCAGGGACAGGAATGGTTGTTGCAGGTTCCGGGGTATAGGTGTTTTAGTAAACTCAGAGAAGGGGGCAAAAGAGGGGGAGGTGTGGCGCTGCTAGTCAAGGACAGTATTACGGTGACGGAAAGGATGCTGGATGGGGACTCTTCTTCTGAGGTAGTATGGGCTGAGGTTAGAAACAGGAAAGGAGAGGTCACCCTGTTGGGAGTTTTCTATAGGCCACCTAATAGTTCTAGGGATGTAGAGGAAAGGATGGCGAAGATGATTCTGGAAAAGAGCGAAAGTAACAGGGTAGTTGTTATGGGAGACTTTAACTTTCCAAATATTGACTGGAAAAGATATAGTTCGAGTACATTAGATGGGTCATTCTTTGTACAATGTGTGCAGGAGGGTTTCCTGACACAATATGTTGACAGGCCAACAAGAGGCGAGGCCACATTGGATTTGGTTTTGGGTAATGAACCAGGCCAGGTGTTAGATCTGGAGGTAGGTGAGCACTTTGGAAACAGTGACCACAATTCGGTGACCTTTACGTTAGTGATGGAAAGGGATAAGTATACCCCGCAGGGCAAGAGTTATAGCTGGGGGAAGGGCAATTATGATGCCATTAGACATGACTTAGGATGTGTTGGTTGGAGAAGTAGGCTGCAAGGGTTGGGCACACTGGATATGTGGAGCTTGTTCAAGGAACAGCTATTGCATGTTCTTGATAAGTACGTACCAGTCAGGCAGGGAGGAAGGGGTCGAGCGAGGGAACCGTGGTTTACCAAAGAAGTGGAATCTCTTGTTAAGAGGAAGAAGGAGGCCTATGTGAAGATGAGGCGTGAAGTTTCAGTTGGGGCGCTTGATAGTTACAAGGAAGCGAGGAAGGATCTAAAGAGAGAGCTGAGACGAGCAAGGAGGGGACATGAGAAGTCTTTTTGGCAGGTAGGATCAAGGAAAACCCAAAAGCTTTCTATAGGTATGTCAGGAATAAAAGAATGCCCTGTCCCCCCTGCTCTTTGCACTGGCGATTGAACCGCTGGCCATGGCGTTGAGGGAGTCAGGGAAGTGGAGGGGTCTGGTGCGGGGGGGGGAGGAGCACCGGGTATCGCTGTATGCAGACGACCTGCTGTTATATGTGGCGGACCCAGAGGGGGGAATGCCGGGGGTGATGGAACTGTTAGCGGAATTTGGGGGCTTCTCGGGCTATAAGCTGAACTTAGGAAAGAGCGAGGTATTTGTAGTGCACCCGGGAGATCAGGAGGAGGGAATTGGGAGGCTCCCCTTCAGGAGGGCAGTGAAGAGTTTCAGGTACCTGGGGGTGCAGGTGGCCAGGAGTTGGGGGGCTCTTCATAAGCTTAATTTCACCAGACTAGTGGAACAGATGGAGGAGGAATTTAAAAGGTGGGACATGGTGCCGCTATCGCTGGCGGGCAGAGTGCAATCCGTCAAAATGACGGTTCTCCCGAGGTTCTTGTTCCTCTTCCAGTGCTTGCCCATCTTTATCCCTAGGGCCTTTTTTAAAAGAGTGACCAGCAGCATCATGGGATTTGTTTGGGCGCATGGCACCCCAAGGGTGAAGAGGGTCTTCTTGGAGCGGAGTAGGGGATGGGGGGGGGCTGGCGTTGCCCAACCTCTCGGGGTATTACTGGGCGGCCAACGTGTCGATGGTGCGTAAGTGGGTGATGGAGGGGGAGGGGGCAGCATGGAAACGGATGGAGAGAGCGTCCTGTGGGGATACAAGCCTGGGGGCCCTGGTAACGGCGCCGTGGCCGCTCCCTCCCACGAGGTATACCACGAGTCCGGTGGTGGCGGCTACCCTCAAGATTTGGGGGCAGTGGAGGCGACATAGGGGAGAAGTGGGGGGCTCGATGGAGGCTCCGTTAAGGGGGAACCATAGGTTCGTCCCGGGGAACATGGATGGGGGAATTTCGGGGATGGTATAGAGCGGGCATTAGACAGCTGAAGGACCTGTTTATCGACGGAAGGTTTGCGAGCCTGGGGGAGTTGGAAGAGAAATTTGGGCTCCCGCCGGGAAACATGTTTAGATATCTGCAGGTAAAGGCATTTGCTAGACGGCAGGTGGAGGGATTCCCTGCGCTCCCCGCGAAGGGGGTGAGTGACAGGGTGCTCTCGGGGGTCTGGGTCGGGGAGGGGAAGATATCCGATATCTACAAGCTTATGCAGGAGAAGGAAGAGGCGTCAGTAGAGGAGCTGAAAACGAAGTGGGAGGGGGAACTGGGGAACAGATCGAAGACGGGACATGGGCTGATGCCCTGGAGAGGGTAAATTCTTCCTCCTCGTGTGCGCGGCTTAGCCTCATCCAATTCAAGGTGCTGCATAGGGCCCACATGACTGGGACGAGGATGAATAGGTTCTTTGGGGGTGAAGATAGGTGTGCCAGGTGCTCGGGGAGTCCAGCGAACCATGCCCATATGTTCTGGGCATGCCCGGCATTGGAGGAGTTCTGGAAGGGGGTGGCGAGGACGGTGTCAAGGGTGGTGGGATCCAGGGTCAAGCCAGGATGGGGACTCGCGATCTTTGGGGTTGGGGTAGAGCCGGGAGTGCAGGAGGCGAAAGAGGCCGGTGTGCTGGCCTTTGCGTCCCTAGTAGCCCGGCGAAGGATTTTGCTACAGTGGAAGGACGCGAGGCCCCCAAGCGTGGAGACCTGGATCAATGACATGGCGGGCTTTATTAAGCTTGAGAAGGTTAAATTCGCCCTGAGAGGATCGGTGCAAGGGTTCTTTAAACGGTGGCAACCTTTCCTCGACTTTCTGGCTCAACGATAGGGTACTGGGACAGTAGCAGCAGCAACCCCGGGGGGGGGTGGGGGGGGGGGGGGGGGGGGGCGTTGATTATGTTAGCTTATTTTATTTAAATTTGATTTATCTAATTTTAATTTATGGTTAAGTTCTCTTGTTTGGGGGGGGGGGTGGGGGAATGTGATACATGTGATGTTACGGTATGGGGGGAATTGTGGGTGTTATGGGGCTGTTAGTTGCATATTACTGCTTTTTGCTATACTTTTTGTTATATTTCTGCAAAAAATTCCAATAAAAAAAATTTAAAAAAAAAGGAATAAAGAATGACTAGGGTAGAGTAGGGCCAGTCAAGGACAGTGGTGGGAAGTTGTGTGTGGAGGCTGAGGAGATAAGCGAGATACTAAATGATACTTTTCGTCAGTATTCACTCAAGAAAAAGATAATATTGTGGAGGAGAATGCTGAGACCCAGGCTATTAGAATAGATGGCATTGAGGTGCGTAGGGAAGAAGTGTTGGCAATTCTGGACAAGGTGAAAATAGATAAGTCCCCGGGGCCGGATGGGATTTATCCTAGGATTCTCTGGGAAGCCAGGGAAGAGATTGCTGAGCCTTTGGCTTTGATTTTTAGGTCATCATTGGCTACAGGAATAGTGCCAGAGGACTGGAGGATAGCAAATGTGGTCCCTTTGTTCAAGAAGGGGAGTAGAGATAACCCCGGTAACTATAGGCCGGTGAGCCTAACGTCTGTGGTGGGTAAAGTCTTGGAGAGGATTATAAAAGATACGATTTATAATCATCTAGATAGGAATAATATGATTAGGGACAGTCAGCATGGTTTTGTGAAGGGTAGGTCATGCCTCACAAACCTTATCGAGTTCTTTGAGAAGGTGACTGAACAGGTAGACGAGGGTTAGAGCAGTTGATGTGGTGTATATGGATTTCAGTAAAGCGTTTGATAAGGTTCCCCACGGTCGGCTATTGCAGAAAATACGGAGGCTGGGGATTGAGGGTGATTTAGAGATGTGGATCAGAAATTGGCTAGTTGAAAGAAGACAGAGAGTGGTAGTTGATGGGAAATGTTCAGAATGGAGTTCAGTTACGAGTGGCGTACCACAAGGATCAGTTATGGGGCCGTTGCTGTTGTCATTTTTATAAATGACCTAGAGGAGGGCGCAGAAGGATGGGTGAGTAAATTTGCAGACGACACTAAAGTCGGTGGAGTTGTAGACAGTGCGGAAGGATGTTGCAGGTTACAGAGGGACATAGATAAGCTGCAGAGCTGGGCTGAGAGGTGGCAAATGGAGTTTAATGTGGAGAAGTGTGAGGTGATTCACTTTGGAAAGAATAACAGAAATGCGGAATATTTGGCTAATGGTAAAATCTTGGTAGTGTGGATGAGCAGAGGGATCTCGGTGTCCATGTACATAGATCCCTGAAAGTTGCCACCCAGGTTGATAGGGTTGTGAAGAAGGCCTATGGTGTGTTAGCCTTTATTGGTAGAGGGATTGAGTTCCGGAGCCATGAGGTCATGTTGCAGTTGTACAAACTCTAGTACGGCCGCATTTGGAGTATTGCGTACAGTTCTGGTCGCCTCATTATAGGAAGGACGTGGAAGCTTTGGAACGGGTGCAGAGGAGATTTACCAGGATGTTGCCTGGTATGGAGGGAAAGTCTTATGAGGAAGGCTGATGGACTTGAGGTTGTTCTCGTTAGAGAGAAGAAGGTTAAGAGGTGACTTAATAGAGGCATACAAAATGATCAGAGGGTTAGATAGGGTGGACAGCGAGAGCCTTCTCCCGCGGATGGAGGTGGCTAGCACGAGGGGACATAGCCTTAAATTGAGGGTAATAGATATAGGACAGAGGTCAGAGGTGGGTTTTTTTACGCAAAGAGTGGTGAGGCCGTGGAATGCCCTACCTGCAACAGTAGTGAACACGCAACATTGAGGGCATTAAAAATTTATGGATAAGCATATGGATGATAAGGGCATAGTGTAGGTTAGATGGCCTTTAGTTTTTTTTCCATGTCGGTGCAACATCGAGGGCCGAAGGGCCTGTACTGCGCTGTATCATTCTATGTTCTATGTTCTGTGGACCCTTTCCAAGTCCAGCACATCCTTCCTTAGATACGGGGCCCACAATTGCTCACAATACTCCAAATGGGGTCTGACCAGAGCCTTATACAGCCTCAGAAGTACATCCCTGCTCTTGCATTCTGGAATGCTAACATTGCATTTGCCTTCTGAACTGCTGACTGAATCTGCACATTAACCTTAAGAGAATCGTGAACAAGGACTCCCAAGTCCCTTTGTGCTTCTGCTTTCTTAAGCATTTCCCCATTTAGAATATAGTCTAGGCCTAAATTCCTCCTTCCAAAGTGCATAACCTCACACTTTTCCACATTGTATTCCATCTGCCCACTTCTTTGCCCACTCTCCTAGCTTGTCAAAATCCTTCTGCCAGCACTGCTTACTTAATACAACCTGTCCCTCTTCCTAGAACACAGAACATACAGTACAGAAGGAGGCCATTCAGCCCATCGAGTCTGCACCGACCCACTTAAGCCCTCACTTCCACCCTATCCCCGTAACCCAATAACCCCTCCTAACCTTTTGATCACTACGGGCAATTTGTCATGACCAATCCACCTAACCTGCACGTCTTTGGCGTGTGGGAGGAAACCCACGCAGACATGGGGCGAACGTGCAGACTCCACACAGACAGTGACCCAGCGGGGAATCGAACCTGGGACCCTGGCGCTGTGAAGCCACAGTGATATCCACTTGTTCGTCCATGTGGAGGTGGTTTCTTTGTATCATCTGCAAACTTAGCAACAGTGCCTTCAGTACCTTCTTCCAGATCATTAATGTATATTGTGAAAAGTTGTGGTCCCAGCACAGACCCCTGAGGCAGGCCACTAGTGACCGGCTGCCATCCTGAAAAAGACCCCTTGTGTGTGTGGAAGTGAGAATTCGGTATTGGCTGTGGATTCGCAAATGGTTTTTAAAAAAAATATTTTTATTGGTGATTCAAATAACAGTTACAAGAAAGGAAATGGAAAAAAAACTGGGTTCCACATATAAAGTGTTGTGCAATGACATTTGAACGGCCAACCTCGTGACCCTCCTTGTCACTCCAGCCGTGACTTGGGTTCTAATAGAATAGTGGACATCCCTGCTTCGTTCCCCTGTGCAAGCCAAAAGTATTTGGAGCTGGTGGTGTTTGTCCGTACGCTCGCTGTAACAGAGCTTCACCCACGTGGTGGACACCGCTCCAAACCCAAACCGTCCAAGCACCTCCATGAGGTAACCTCCATTCTACTCAATAGAAAGCTTTCTCAGAGTCCAGGGAGACAACCACCTCTGGTGTCCTCTCCCCAGATGGGGTCATTACTGCATTCAACAGGCGTCTGATGTTTGCTGTTAGTTGACTTTTTTCTTAACAAACTCTGATCTTCCGCGATCACATCTGGCCTGCAGCTCCCCAGGCCGCCTTGCCAAAGCTTTCACCAGGAATTCAGCGTCAGTGTTTAGGAGAGAGATGGGTCTCTGTGCTCCACACTCTGGCTGGTCTTTGTCCTTTTTGGGGATCAATGAGATCGAGGCCTGGGCCAGGGTGGGTGGCAGGGCCTCCTTCAACAGTGAGTCATCGAACATCTCCCACAGGTGTGGGAGCAGCGCTGCTGTGAATTTGTTGTAAAAGGCTTCCGGGAACACATCCGGTCCCAGTGCTTTCCCTGGCGTCCTAGTGGTGCTTCCAGCACTTTAATAAATTTAGAGTATCCAATTAATTTTTTTCCAATTAACGGGCAATTTAGCGTGGCCAAGGAAAAATCAAAGGGGGCTTGGCTTTACCGAGCCTACAATACTACCACTGGGCAGCAATGGCAGAGAGAGTGAGGGGGATGGGTACAAGAACCCGACACAGATTGGGTACAAATGGAGGAGGCCTCCTGTAAAGGAACGACCCACCGTGCCCTGGCTACAGCAGCACTCCCATCCTCCTCAACAAGGTACACAACGAGCCTAGTGGTAGCGGCCACGCTGAGAACGTGGACCCAACTGAGACAACACTTTGGGATAGACAGAATGTTCCCCATGGCTCCCAAACGCGGCAATCACAGATTCTCTCCCCCCCCCCCTCCAGCCATGCTAGATACCACCTTCAAAAGATCAGGGCGGGGGCACACTGATGGCCGGGGACTTCTACGTTGGGCACAGACTGGTGACACTGGACGAACTGACGAGGAAGTGGAAGCTCACAAAGGACAGGAAATGAGACACCTCCAAATAAAATACTTCCTCCGCAAAGAGACAGTAGGGTACCCCGGGACCCCAGAAACCACACTACTAGAGGACCTGATAGGCGCAAGCAGCGAGTAGGGGAGGGCTATGTGGGAAAATATACGGACAGCTACTGGACAGAGCCCGGACTCCACTGGACGGGACCAGACAAAAATGGGAGGATGAACTGGGGACAGAGGTAGGATGGGGACTCTGGACCGAAGCACTGAGCAGGGTGAACTCCACTTCCTCCTGCACAAGGCTAAGCCTAATGCAGCTCAAAGTGGTGCACAGAGCGCACCTGACCAGAACCCGAATGAGCAGGTTCTTCCCGGAGGGGGAGGATAAATGTGAACGGTGCCAGAGGGGCCCGGCCAACCACACCCACATGTTCTGGGCTTGCCCCAAGCTTGCTGGGTTCTGGGCAGCCTTCTCCGAGGCAATGTCCAAGGTTATGGGGGTGAGGGTGAAGCCATGCCCAATAGTGGCAATCTTCGGGGTATCGGAGCAGCCAGAGTTACACATGGGGAAGGGGGCCAACGCCCTCGCTTTCGCTTCCCTAATCGCACGCCGGAGAATCCTGCTCGGCTGGCGATCGGCAGCACCGCCCACAGCTGCAGACTGGCTCGCTGACCTGTCGGAACTTCTCCACCTGGAGAAGATTAAGTCTGCCATCCGAGGGTCAGAGGAAGGCTTCTTAGATGCATGGGGGCAGTTTGTCGGGGGGGGGGGGGGGGGTTAGTCCCCCTCTGAAAATACCAGCAAAGTACAGCTGAAACCAACGGGGGGGGGAGAGAATGGGGGGGACCATAGACTGATCCAGAGGGTGGCGAAAAATATAGGGTCAATTAAAAGAAAGACAAAATAAATCTTTCTGTACAATAAAGTAAATTAACGCGGGTAAGAAAAATGTGATGTGTGTATATATACAATTGTTAATAAATATGAGAAATGCCAATAAAAAGATTTTTAAAAATAAATAAATAAAAATTTAGCGTGTCCAATCCACCTAGCCTGCACATCTTTGGGTTGTGGGGGCGAAACCCACGCAGACACGGGGAGAATGTGCAAACTCCACACGGACAGTGACCCTGGGCCGGGATCGAACACGGGTCCTTGGCGCCCTGAGGCTGCAGTGCTAACCACTGCACCTGTGCTGCCCCTTCATTCCTCATTCTAACCAGCTTTAGGGCGACACGGTGGCACAGTGCTTAGCACTGCTGCCTCACAACGCCAAAGACCCGAGTTCGATTCAGGCCTTGGGTGACTGTGTGCAATTTGCACGTTCTCCCCGTGCCTGCGTGGGTTTCCTCCGGGTTCTCCAGTTTCCTCCAGCAGTGCAAAGATCAGGTAATTTGGGCATTCTGAATTCTCCCTCTGTGTACCCGAACAGGCGCCCGAGTGTGGCGACTAGGGGCTTTTTACAGTAACTTCATTGCAGTGTTAATGTAAGCTTACTTCTGACAATAAAGATTATTATTATTAAGTAGATGTGCATGTTAGGTGGATTGGCCATTTTAAGCTGCTCCTTCGTGTCCAAAGGTTAGGTGAGGTTATGGGGATAAGGCGAGTGTGTGGGTCTGGGTAAGGTGCTCTTTCAGAGGGTTGATGCAGACCAATTGGGCCAAATGATTGCCTCCTGCACTGTAGGGATTCTATAAACCGGAGGGTGAAAGGTTATCAGGGGTCGGCAGGAATGTGGGGTTGAGGTTACAATCAGATCAGCCACAATCTTATCGAATGGCGGAGCAGGCTCGAGGGGCCGAGTGGCCTACTCTTGCTCCTAATTTGTATGTGCCATTCCTTTGCTGGGGTTTAACAGTTCGTTTTCTCACTCTTGTTTCCTGTTCTAGGCCTACGAGTTGGGGAGCATTGCACACAGCATAGTGGCACACAGTGTCAACCATGTCAAAACAAAACTTACCAAGATCATTTCAACGGAGATGAGAGGTGCAAGGCGTGCAAGTCTTGTGGAGAAGGTGAGTGATTAAAACAAGGCAAAGCGTAGGAGGGGTTTCTGCGGTGCGTTCAGAAGAATGTTCCAGATCAATCCGTTACTAGTCCCAACGAGGCAAGAGCCCTCGCTGGATCTGCCTCTGGGGAATGGTGGGTCAAGGGGAGGGGCATTTATGGGACTATGGTCATCGTGCCATAAAGTTTGGATTGACTATGGAAAAGGTGAAGCGGCAATGGGGTATAAATAATGAGCTTGGGGAAGGCTCATTTCATTGGCGTGAGAAAGTAAAGAAAGCTGTAATGGAATAATGGGATGCCTTTCCAGACGAGATGGTTCAGGTACAGTGATGGTACATTCCCATGAGGGGGGGGAAGGTAGGACAAACAAACCAGAGCTTCCTGGATGATGAAAGAGATAGAGAATAAAATAGAGAGAGAGAAAGTATAAGAAGAGACTGACAGCGATCATAAAAGGGAATTGCAGAGTCTTCTCTAGCTGTATAAATAGTCTAAGCGGAGGAGTGAGTCTGATTAGGGATCAGAAAGGAGATTTACACATGGAGTAAGAGGGGATGATTGCGGAACTAAATGAATATTTTGCATCTGTCTTTACCAAGGACGAAGGTGCTGCCAAAGTCACAGTGAAAGAGGCAGCAGTTGAGACACTGGAATAAATATTGATAAAGAAGAGATTTTGATAAGGCGCCAGGACCAGATGAGATGCATCCAGGGATTCTGAGGGAAGGAAGGATGGAAATTGCAGAGGCCCTGACCATCATTTGTCAATCCTCCTTCGATACAGAGGTGGTGCCAGGGGACGAGAGAATTGCAAATGTAGCAAATGCCTTTTGGAGGTCCATTTACACCCCATCAACTCTTCATCATACTTCATGTTACTTCATCATAAATCCCAATCACATTTACTAAACATGATTTGTCCTCAACAAATCTGTGTTGGCTTTTATTAATTCGCCCACATTTTGAATTAATTTTGTGCCAGATGATCATTTCTAGAAGCTTCCACATCATCAAGGTTGAATTGGCTGGCCCGTAATTGCTGGACTTAACCTTAAACCCTGTTTTGAACGATCAGTGAAGGTGACAGGGCATATTGAGAAAGCAGTTAATAAAGGGTACAGGTGGCAGCACGGTGGCGCAGTGGGTTAGCCCTGCTGCCTCATGGTGCTGAGGTCCCATGTTCGATACCGGCTCTGGGTCACTGTCCGTGTGGAGTTTGCACATTTTCCCCGTGTCTGCGTGGGTCTCACCCCCACAACCCAAAGATGTGCAGAGTAGGTGGATTGGCCATGCTAAAGTGCCCCTTAATTGGAAAAAAAATAATTCGGTACTCTACATTTATTTTTTTTCAAAGGATACAGAATCCTTGGCTTTATCAATAGGGGCAGAGAGTACAACAGCAAGGTGGTTATGTTAAAATTGTATAAAACGCTGGTTCAAACTCAACTGGAGTATTGTGCTCAGTTCTGGACACCACACTTTAGCGAGCATACACAGGGATTGGAGAAGCTGTAAAAAGGAATAACGAGAATGCTCCCAGGGATGAGGAACTGCAGTTACATTGAGAGATCCTGGGACTGTTCTTCCAGAAAAGAAGGTTGAGAGACATAAGAGTAGATCAAGAGAAACTCTTCTCATTGGGGGAAGGATTGAGAACCGGGGACACAGATATAAGGTAATTACCAAAACAAATAGAGATATAGATATATAGAAGATATAGAACAGTACAGCACAGAACAGGCCCTTCGGCCCTCGATGTTGTGTCGAGCCATGATCACCCTACTCAAACCCACGTATCCACCCTATACCCGTAACCCAACAACCCCCCCCCCCCACCCAACCTTACTTTATAGGACACTACGGGCAATTTAGCATGGCCATTCCACCTAACCCGCACATCTTTGGACTGTGGGAGGAAACCGGAGCACCCGGAGGAAACCCACGCACACACGGGGAGGACGTGCAGACTCCGCACAGACAGTGACCCAGCCGGGAATCGAACCTGGGACCCTGGAGCTGTGAAGCATTTATGCTAACCACCATGCTACCATGCTGCCCGAGGTGACAGAAGGAAAAAAACATTTTTATATAGTGAGTGGTTAGGAGCTGGAATGTACTGTCTGTGAGTGTGGTGGAGGCAGATTCACACAGCGAGTGGTTAGGATCTCGAATGTACTGTCTGTGAGTGTGGTGGAGACAGATTCACACAGCGAGTGGTTAGGAGCTGGAATGTACTGTCTGTGAGTGTAGTGGAGGCAGATTCACGCAGCGAGTGGTTAGGATCTGGAATGTACTGTCTGTAAGTGTGGTGGAGACAGATTCACACAGCGAGTGGTTAGGATGTGGAATGTACTGTCTGTGAGTGTGGTGGAGACAGATTCACACAGCGAGTGGTTAGGATCTGGAATGTACTGTCTGTGTGTGTAGTGGAGGCAGATTCACGCAGCGAGTGGTTAGGATCTGGAATGTACTGTCTGTAAGTGTGGTGGAGACAGATTCACACAGCGAGTGGTTAGGATGTGGAATGTACTGTCTGTGAGTGTGGTGGAGACAGATTCACACAGCGAGT
Organism: Scyliorhinus canicula; assembly: GCF_902713615.1. Lineage (NCBI taxonomy): Eukaryota > Metazoa > Chordata > Chondrichthyes > Carcharhiniformes > Scyliorhinidae > Scyliorhinus > Scyliorhinus canicula. The sequence goes on along the minus strand of NC_052173.1, from coordinate 7,783,545 downwards.
GGTTAGGATCTGGAATGTACTGTCTGTGAGTGTGGTGGAGGCAGATTCACACAGCGAGTGGTTAGGATCTGGAATGTACTGTCTGTGAGTGTGGTGGGGACAGATTCACACAGCGAGTGGTTAGGATCTGGAATGTACTGTCTGTGAGTGTGGTGGAAACAGATTCACACAGCGAGTGGTTAGGGTCTGGAATGTTCTGTCTGTGAGTGTGGTGGAGGCAGATTCACACAGCGAGTGGTTAGGATCTGGAATGCACTGTCTGTGAGTGTGGTGGAGACAGATTCACACAGCGAGTGGTTAGGATCTGGAATGTACTGTCTGAGTGTGGTGGAGGCAGATTCACACAGCGAGTGGTTAGGATCTGGAATGTACTGTCTGTGAGTGTGGTGGAGGCAGATTCACACAGCGAGTGGTTAGGATCTGGAATGTACTGTCTGTGAGTGTGGTGGAGACAGATTCACACAGCGAGTGGTTAGGAGCTGGAATGTACTGTCTGTGAGTGTGGTGGAAACAGATTCACACAGCGAGTGGTTAGGATGTGGAATGTACTGTCTGTGAGTGTGGTGGAGGCAGATTCACATGGTGCGTGGGCGGCACGACAGCACAGTGGTTAGCAATGTTGCTTCACCGCTCCAGGGTCCCAGGTTCGATTCCCGGCTTGGGTCACTGTCTGTGCGGAGTCTGCACGTTCTCCCCACGTCTGCGTGGGTTTCCTCCGGGTGCTCCGGTTTCCTCCCACAAGTCCCGAAAGACGTGCTGTTCGGTGAATTGGACATTCTGAATTCTCCCTCTGTGACCCGAACAGGCGCCGGAATGTGGCGACTAGGGGCTTTTCACAGTAACTTCATTGTTAATGTAAACCTACTGGTGACAATAAAGATGATTATTATTATTATTAGCTGAGGTTCTGTGGATGACTGCCTGGAATAGACAGGGAGCTCAGCCCTTCTGTCCACAGGACTCTGTGACATCCGCAAAACCAAATTCAGGCTGTTATTGGCAACTACAAGAAGTTTAAACCCCAATCCCAGATGTTAACAAGAATCTATTCTCTGCAGGGATGTTTCCAATGAAAGAGTGCGAGAATACATATGACACTGTCTGTGATTGCTCAGAAGGTTACCATTGCGATAACATCACTGAGGATGGCTGTGATCAGTGTACAAGACACAGCAATTGTGGACCAGGGGAGGAAGTTGTGCGGCGAGGTAAGGTCCATCTATCCTTACTACTATTGAGTTTTCTTCAACCGCGTCAGTAAATTTTAAAATACTTAAAGCTCAGACACCCTGGGTAGACTGCTGACCGGGCAGAATACAGTCTCTTCGGCTCATTCATTGACCGCCAGCCCAACCCAGTCATCCCGAGTCTTCACTGATGTCCGTCAAATCGTTCTGCAATCTGCTTGGTTGAATTAACAGCGGCACAAGCCTCTGGAATCTGCAGCCTGCTTTTCTTTAGGGTCACGGGCCAGTCTTCAGTTTGAACCAATCCAGGCCTCTGCATGCATTAACAGCAAAGGCCGCATCAAAGGCGCAGGCCCATTAATCGTCCATGGACAAAAATTGAAAGAGCAAACAGAGTTTACGCAGGAGGAACCTGACACTAGCTCAGCACTTCAATGTGTTCTGTTGCCAGGCTCTGTAACTGATTGTTACGGGAATTCCTCCTAAACTCCATTCAGAATTTGTTCATGAAAATCTATCCAGGCAGACTGGCATCAAAGTCATTGCAAACGAGCAGCTATTGTCACAGCTCATTAAAATACAGCGAGACCCCATTACCCAGACTAAAATACAGCGAGACCCCATTACCCAGACTAAAATACAGCGAGACCCCATTACCCAGACTAAAATACAGCGAGACCCCATTACCCAGACTAAAATACAGCGAGACCCCATTACCCAGACTAAAATACAGCCAGACCCCATTACCCAGACTAAAATACAGCGAGACCCCATTACCCAGACTAAAATACAGCGAGACCCCATTACCCAGACTAAAATACAGCGAGACCCCATTACCCAGACTAAATACAGCGAGACCCCGTTACCCAGACTAAAATACAGCGAGACCCCATTACCCAGACTAAAATACAGCGAGACCCCATTACCCAGACTAAAATACAGCGAGACGCAATTACCCAGACTAAAATACAGCGAGACCCCATTACCCAGACTAAATACAGCGAGACCCCATTACCCAGACTAAATACAGCGAGACCCCATTACCCAGACTAAAATACAGCGAGACCCCATTACCCAGACTAAAATACAGCGAGACCCCATTACCCAGACTAAAATACAGCGAGACCCCATTACCCAGACTAAAATACAGCGAGACCCCGTTACCCAGACTAAAATACAGCGAGACCCCGTTACCCAGACTAAAATACAGCGAGACCCCCATTACCCAGACTAAAATACAGCGAGACCCCCATTACCCAGACTAAAATACAGCGAGACCCCATTACCCAGACTAAAATACAGCGAGACCCCATTACCCAGACTAAAATACAGCGAGACCCCATTACCCAGACTAAAATACAGCGAGACCCCATTACCCAGACTAAAATACAGCGAGACCCCATTACCCAGACTAAAATACAGCGAGACCCCATTACCCAGACTAAAATACAGCGAGACCCCATTACCCAGACTAAAATACAGCGAGACCCCATTACCCAGACTAAAATACAGCGAGACCCCATTACCCAGACTAAAATACAGCGAGACCCCATTACCCAGACTAAAATACAGCGAGACCCCGTTACCCAGACTAAAATACAGCGAGACCCCATTACCCAGACTAAAATACAGCGAGACCCCATTACCCAGACTAAAATACAGCGAGACCCCGTTACCCAGACTAAAATACAGCGAGACCCCGTTACCCAGACTAAAATACAGCGAGACCCCCATTACCCAGACTAAAATACAGCGAGACCCCCATTACCCAGACTAAAATACAGCGAGACCCCATTACCCAGACTAAAATACAGCGAGACCCCATTACCCAGACTAAAATACAGCGAGACCCATTACCCAGACTAAAATACAGCGAGACCCCATTACCCAGACTAAAATACAGCGAGACCCCATTACCCAGACTAAAATACAGCGAGACCCCATTACCCAGACTAAAATACAGCGAGGCCCCCATTACCCAGACTAAAATACAGCGAGACCCCATTACCCAGACTAAAATACAGCGAGACCCCATTACCCAGACTAAAATACAGCGAGACCCCATTACCCAGACTAAAATACAGCGAGACCCCATTACCCAGACTAAAATACAGCGAGACCCCGTTACCCAGACTAAAATACAGCGAGACCCCGTTACCCAGACTAAAATACAGCGAGACCCCATTACCCAGACTAAAATACAGCGAGACCCCATTACCCAGACTAAAATACAGCGAGACCCCGTTACCCAGACTAAAATACAGCGAGACCCCATTACCCAGACTAAAATACAGCGAGACCCCATTACCCAGACTAAAATACAGCGAGACCCCATTACCCAGACTAAAATACAGCGAGACCCCATTACCCAGACTAAAATACAGCGAGACCCCATTACCCAGACTAAAATACAGCGAGACCCCCATTACCCAGACTAAAATACAGCGAGACCCCCATTACCCAGACTAAAATACAGCGAGACCCCATTACCCAGACTAAAATACAGCGAGACCCCATTACCCAGACTAAAATACAGCGAGACCCCGTTACCCAGACTAAAATACAGCGAGACCCCGTTACCCAGACTAAAATACAGCGAGACCCCATTACCCAGACTAAAATACAGCGAGACCCCATTACCCAGACTAAAATACAGCGAGACCCCGTTACCCAGACTAAAATACAGCGAGACCCCGTTACCCAGACTAAAATACAGCGAGACCCCATTACCCAGACTAAAATACAGCGAGACCCCATTACCCAGACTAAAATACAGCGAGACCCCATTACCCAGACTAAAATACAGCGAGACCCCATTACCCAGACTAAAATACAGCGAGACCCCATTACCCAGACTAAAATACAGCGAGACCCCATTACCAAGCCCGACATCACAGCACAAATAGTCTCTCAACGTGACCACTCCCACCCTCACCTTGTCTGTCACTCGCAGAACTACAATATAAATGGCTGCCATCTCCAGTAGAACACTTCAATCGACCCCCTCACGGTTTATTTTAACCTTCTCGAGGTGCAAAAACTGCATCAAATCGCCTGACCATGCTGAAACTGAGGTACTTGGCAGTGTTGCCAACCTTCAGCCCAGCAGGATATGCCTCTGCACCACCAACGACCCATCCAAAGCTCTGGCACATCCGGCTCCGAAACCTCGCCGATGGCCACCAGGGGGCAGGGCGCTAGCTCAATATTGAGGATCGTCGACATGGTGCTGAAAAAGGAACCCCAGAAACCCACCAAACCATGTGTGTGTGATGTGCAGGCCCCCTGGAGCAGAGCTCACACCTATCCTGCACCCGCTCAAAGAAATAATAATAATCTGTATTATTGTCACAAGTAGGCTTTCATTAACACAGTGGTTAGCACAGTCACTTCACAGCTCCAGGGTCCCAGGTTCAATCCCCGGCTTGGGTCACTGTCTGTGAAAGACGTGCTGTTGGGTGAATTGGACATTCTGAATTCTCCCTCTGTGTACCTGAACAGGCGCCAAAATGTGGCGACTAGGGGCTTTTCACAGTAACTTCATTGCAGTGTTAATGTCAGCCTACTTGTGACAATAATAAAGATTATTATTATTATTATTAACACTGCAATGAAGTTACTGTGAAAATCCCCTAGTCGCCACATTCCGGCGCCTGTTCGGGTCACAGAGGGAGAATTCAGAATGTCCAATTCACCGAACAGCACGTCTTTCGGGACTTGTGGGAGGAAACCGGAGCACCCGGAGGAAACCCACGCAGACACGGAGAAAATGCAGACTCCGCACAGACAGTGACCCAAGCGGGAATTGAACCCAGGACCCTGGAGCTGTGAAGCAACAGTGCTAATCACCGTGATACCGTGCCGCCCATCCTAGCCTTAGTGAAGTGCACTCGAAACTCTACCTTTAGCTGGAGCTGGATCAGGCTCGGTCTCACACACAACAACGTGGCGTTTACCCTTCGCAGCCCCTCACTCCATACCTCCTCCTTCAGTGTTGACCCCAACTCCACCCATTTAGCCTTCACCCCTTCCAAAGAACTCAACTATTTTGGCCTCCTTACTTAAGGAGGGATATTGCATTGGAAACAATTTAGAGAAGATTCACTTGGCTGCTTCATAGAACATAGAACAGTACAGCGCAGTACAGGCCCTTCAGCCCACGATGTTGTGCCGAACACTTATCCTAATCTGAGATCAACCTAACCTACACCCCTTCAATTTACTGCTGTCCATGTGCCTGTCTAAGAGTCGCTTAAATGTCCCCAATGACTCTGACTCCACCACCTCTGCTGGCAGTGCATTCCACACACCCACCACTCTGTGTAAAGAACCGACCACTGACATCTCCCCTATACCTTACTCACCTTAAAATTATGTCCCCTCGTGACAGCCATTTCCGCCCTGGGGTAAAGTCTCTGGCTATCCACTCTATCCATGCCTCTCATCACCCTGTGCACCTCTATCAAGTCACCTCTCTTCCTTCTTCGCTCCAGTGAGAAAAGCCCTAGCTCCCTCAACCTTTCTTCATAAGACATGCCCTCCAGTCCAGGCAGCATCCTGGTAAATCTCCTCTGTACCCTCTCCAAAGCATCCACATCCTTCCTATAATGAGGCGACCAGAACTGGACACAATATTCCAAGTGTGGTCTAACCAGGGTTTGATAAAGCTGCAGCAAAACCTCAGCTCTTAAACTCAATCCCCCTGTTAATGAAAGCCAACACACCATACGCCTTCTTAACAATCCGATCGACCTGCAACTTTGAGGGATCTATGTACATGGACCCCAAGATCCTTCTGTTCCTCCACACTTCCAAGAATCCTGCCTTTATCCCTGTATTCAGCATTCAAATTCAACCTTGCAGCATGCATCACTTCACATTTATCAAGGTTGAACTCCATCTGCCACTTCTCAGCCCAGCTCTGCATCCTGTCAACGTCCTGTTGTAACCTGTACAGCCCTCAACACTATCTACAACTCCACCAACCTTTGTGTCATCGGCAAACTTACTAATCCACCCTTCCACTTCCTCATCCAAGTCATTTATAAAAACCACAAAGAGCAGAGGTCCCAGAACAGATCCCTGCGGGACACCACTGGTCACCGACCTCCAGGCGGAATACTTTCCATCCACTACCACTCGCTATCTTCTTTCAGCCAATTCTGTATCCAGACAGCCAAATTTCCCTGTATCCCACGCCCCCTAACTTTCTGAATGAGCCTACCATGGGGAACCTTATCAAATGCCTTACTGAAATCCATATATACCACATCCACTGCCTGACCTTCATCAATGTGTCTTGTCACATCCTCATAGAATTCAATGAGGCTTGTGAGGCATGACCTGCCCCTCACAAAGCCATGCTGACTATCTTTAATCAAACTATGTTTTTCTAAATAATCATAAATCCTATCTCTCAGAATCCTTTCGAATATTTTGCTCCCCACAGACGTAAGACTGACTGGGTCTGTAATTCCCAGGGATTTCCCTATTCCCTTTCTTGAGCAAGGGAACAACATTCGCCTCCCTCCAATCATCCAGTACTACTCCAGTGGAGAGTGAGGACGCAAAGATCATCGCCAACGGCGCATCAATCTCCTCCCTCGCTTCCCGTAGTAACCGTGGGTATATCCCGTCAGGCCCAGGGGACTTATCTATCCTGATGCTTTTCAAAATTTCCAGCACATCCTCCTCCTTACTATCAACCTGTTCAAGTCTATTAACCTGGTTCACGCTGTTCTCATGAGCAACAAGGTCCCTCTCTCTAATGAATACTGAAGCAAAATATTCATTTAGGGCCTCCCCCATCTCCTCGGACTCGAGGCACAAGTTCCCTCCACTATCCCTGATCGGCCCTACTCTCACTCTGATCATCCCCCTCTTTCTCACATAAGTGTCGAAGGCCTTGGGGTTTTCCCTAATCCTTCCCGCCAGGGCTTTTTCATGCCCCCTTCTAGCTCTCCTCAGTCCATTTTTGGGTTCCTTCCTGGCGACCTTGTAACCCTCTAGAGCCGAGTCAGATCCTTGCTTCCTCAACCTTATGTAAGCTTCCTTCTTCCTCTTGACTAGAAGCTCAACTTCTCTTGTCATCCGAGGCTCCTTCACCTTACCATTCCTTCCTCGTCTCAGTGGGACAAAATTATTCAGCACTCGCAGCAAGTGCTCCTTAAACAATGCCCACATTACTGTCGTGCATTTCCCCAGAACAACTGTTCCCACTTTATGCTCTTCAGCACCTGTCTAATAGCAGTATAATTTCCCCTCCCCCAATTAAATATCTTCCCATACTGGCTGTTCCTCTCCCTCTCCATGACTACGGTAAAGGTCAAGGACACCTGGCCTGGTTCGTTGCCAAGCACCAATCCAATATGGCCTCTCTTTCCAGTCGGCCTATCTACATATTGAGTCAGGAATCCTTCCTGTACACACCTGACACAATCTGCTCCATCCAAACCATTTGCACTACGGAGGTTCCAGTCAATATTAGGGAAGTTGAAGTCAGCATTCTGCACCTTTCCAAGATCTGTCGCCCAATCTCTCTCCATCTCTCTGCTGCTATTGGGGGGGTCTATAGAAAACTCCCAATAAAGTGACTGCGCCTTTCCTGTTTCTGACTTCCACCCATACTGACTCAGTAGACAAACCCGCCTCGAATACCTAATTTTCTGCAGCTGTGATGCACTCCCTAATTAACAGTGCTACTCCCCCTCCTCTTTTACCTACCTCCCTATGCTTCTTAAAACATCTAAACCCCGGAACATCTAACAACCATTCCTGCCCCTGTGAAATCCATGTCTCCGTAATGGCCACAACATCGTAGTTCCAAGTACTGATCCATGCTCTAAATTCATCTCCCTTATTCCTGACACCCCTTGCATTGAAACAGACACACTTTAACCCATTCCACTGAGTGCAACTTTGCCCTATCAACTGTCTATCCTTCCTCACAGACTCGCTGCATACTATTGCTGCCTGTTCAACAGCTACCCTATCCTCTGATCCGTAGCTCTGGTTCCCATCCCCTTGGGATCCCAGCTTCCTGGGATGAAGGGGGTTTATGTGATGAGGTAAGATTGAGCAAGTTGGGCCCGTACTCATTGGAGTTTTGAAGAATGAATCATAGAATTTACAGTGCAGAAGGAGGCCATTCGGCCCATCAAGGCTACACTGGCTCTTGGAAACTGCACCTGACCCAAGCCCACACCTCCACCCTATCCCCATTACCCAGTATACCCACCCAACACCAAGGACACTAAGGGGCAGTTTATCATGTCCAATCCACCTAACTGGGACATCTTTGGATTGTGGGAGGAAACCGGAGCACCCGGAGGAAACCCACGCAGACACGGGGAGAACGTGCAAACTCCGCACAGACAGTGACCCAGCCGGGAATCGAACCTGGGACCCTGGAGCTGTGAAGCAATTGTGCTAACCATAATGCTACTGAAACATATGAGATCCTGAGGGAGCTTGGCAGGGTAAATGTTGAGAGGATGTTTCCCCTCGGCGGGGGGGGGGGATATCTACAACTAGGGGGCACAGTTTAAAATAAGGAGTCACCCATCTGAGACGAAAATGAGGAGGAATTTCTCTCTTGAGGATCATTAGTCTGTGAAACTCTCTTCCCAGGGAGGCTGTGGGTCACTGAATATATTCAGGGCCGAGTTAGTTCGATTCTTGATCGACGAGTGAGTTAAGTGTTATTGAGGACAGACAGGAAAGTGGAGTTCCGGACACACTCCAATCAGCCTCTTATTTTCACTTCTTATTTATGTGGAGTTTGCACGTTCTCCCCGTGTGTGAGTGGGTTTTCTCCGGGTGCTCCGGTTTCCTCCCACCGTCCAAAGATGTTCAGGTTACGGGGATAGGGTGGGGGTGTGAGTCTAGTTATGGTGTTCTTTTGGAGGGTTAGTGTAGACGCGATAGGCCAAATGGCCTCCTTCTACATTGTAGTGATTCTATGAGCAGGCTCGATGGGCTAAATGGCCAACTCCTATTTCCTATGATCTTACCATGAATGTGTGAGTGAGGCCAGGATTGCACATAACTGGGATCTTTCCTGCTCTGTGTTTCCCAGTCAGTTCAGACTGGCACTGTGATGCCAACCCGAATGTTGAATGTTTAAACTTCTATTTCTCAGGCGCTTACAGGAAAGACACATTGTGCCGTCCTCAACCAAGCGGGAGACCTTTCACTGGAGAAACGTCATCCACACCATCTGTAGACGAGTCAAAGTGAGTAGCCTGTTGCAGAGCACTTTCAATCCACCATATTTACAGACACCACCTGTTGTATCTTTGGACTAACATTACAAAATAAATAGATTACCCAAGCATGTGGTTTAAACTAATGTGGCAGGGGGATGGGAACCGATGCAGGAAGTTGGAAGGTAGTAAAACAGGGACAGAAAGCAAAAGGAAGTGAAGGGAAAAGTGCAAGGCAGAGAAGACATAGTCAAAAATCAAAAAGGGCGACAGTACAAGGTACAGTGACTGAGGGGAGCACGGTGAATAGGCCCAGTAATAACAAAAGGAGTAAAACTGGAGATGTTAAGATTCAAAACAGAGGTAAAAAACCAACATAAGTGTACTTTACCTGAATGCTCGTAGTATTCGGAATAAAGTAAATGAGTTGGTGGCACAAATCATCGTAAATGACTATGATTTAGTGGCCATTACTGAAACGTGGTTAAAGGATGGTCACGACTGGGAGTTAAATATCCGAGGGTATCAAACTATTCGGAAGGACAGAGTGGATGATAAGGGAGGTGGTGGTGTTCTGTTATTTAAGGATGACATCCGGGCAATAGTAAGGGATGACATCGGTGCTATGGAGGATAAGGTTGAATCCATTTGGGTGGAAATCAGGAATAGTAAGGCGAAAAAATCACTGATAGGAGTAATCTATCGGCCACCAAATAGTAACGATATGGTGGGGCAGGCAGTAAACAAAGAAATAACTGATGCATGTAGAAATGGTACAGCAGTTATCATGGGGGATTTTAATCTACATGTCGATTGGTTTAACCAGGTCGGTCAAAGCAACCTTGAGGAGGAGTTTATAGAATGTATCCGCGATAGTTTCCTAGAACAGTATGTAATGGAACCTACGAGGGAACAAGCGGTCCTAGATCTTCGCCTGTGTAATGAGACAGGATTGATTCATGATCTCATAGTTAGGGATCCTCTCGGAAGGAGCGATCACAATATGGTGGAATTTAAAATACAGATGGAGGGTGAGAAAGTAAAATCAAATACTAGTGTTTTGTGTTTAAACAAAGGAGATTACAATGGGATGAGAGAAGAACTAGCTAAGGTAGACTGGGAGCAAAGACTTTATGGTGGAACAGTTGAGGAACAGTGGAGAACCTTCCAAGCGATTTTTCACAGTGCTCAGCAAAGGTTTATACCAACAAAAAGGAAGGATGGTAGAAAGAGGGAAAATCAACCGTGGATATCTAAGGAAATAAGGGAGAGTATCAAATTGAAGGAAAAAGCATATAAAGTGGCAAAGATTGCTGGGAGACTAGAGGACTGGGAAATCTTTAGGGGGCAACAGAAAGCTACTAAAAAAGCTATAAAGAAGAGTAAGATAGAGTATGAGAGTAAACTTGCTCAGAATATAAAAACAGACAGTAAAAGTTTTTACAAATATATAAAACAAAAAAGAGTGGCTAAGGTAAATATTGGTCCTTTAGAGGATGAGAAGGGAGTTTTAATAATGGGAGATGAGGAAATGGCTGAGGAACTGAACAGGCTTTTTGGGTCGGTCTTCACAGTGGAAGACACAAATAAAATGCCAGCGACTGATAGAAATGAGGCTATGGCAGATGAGGACCTTGAGAGGATTGTTATCACTAAGGAGGTAGTGATGGGCAAGCTAATGGGGCTAAAGATAGACACGTCTCCTGGCCCTGATGGAATGCACCCCAGAGTGCTAAAAGAAATGGCTAGGGAAATTGCAGATGCACTAATGATGATTTACCAAAATTCACTAGACTCTGGGGTGGTCCCGGTGGATTGGAAATTAGCAAACGTGACACCACTGTTTAAAAAAGGAGGTAGGCAGAGAGCAGGAAATTATAGGCCAGTGAGCTTAACTTCGGTAGTAGGGAAGATGCTGGAATCTATCATCAAGGAAGAAATAGCGAGGCATCTGGATAGAAATTGCCCCATTGGGCAGACGCAGCATGGGTTCATAAAGGGCAGGTCATGCCGAACTAATTTAGTGGCATTTTTTGAGGACATTACCAGTGCAGTAGATAAAGGGGAGCCAATGGATGTGGTATATCTGGATTTCCAGAAAGCCTTTGACAAGGTGCCACACAAAAGGTTGCTGCATAAGATAAAGATGCATGGCATTAAGGGTAAAGTAGTAGCATGGATAGAGGATTGGTTAATTAATAGAAAGCAAAGAGTGGGGATTAATGGGTGTTTCTCTGGTTGGCAATCAGTAGCTAGTGGTGTCCCTCAGGGATCCGTGTTGGGCCCACAATTGTTCACAATTTACATAGATGATTTGGAGTTGAGGACCAAGGGCAATGTGTCCAAGTTTGCAGATGACACTAAGATGAGTGGTAAAGCGAAAAGTGCAGAGGATACTGGAAGTCTGCAGAGGGATTTGGATAGGTTATGTGAATGGGCTTGGGTCTGGCAGATGGAATACAATGTTGACAAATGTGAGGTTATCCATTTTGGTAGGAATAACAGCAAACGGGATTATTATTTAAACGATAAAATATTAAAGCATGCTGCTGTGCAGAGAGACCTGGGTGTGCTAGTGCATGAATCACAGAAAGTTGGTTTACAGGTGCAACAGGTGATTAAGAAGGCAAATGGAATTTTGTCCTTCATTGCTAGAGGGATGGAGTTTAAGACTAGGGAGGTTATGTTGCAATTGTATAAGGTGTTAGTGAGGCCACACCTGGAGTATTGTGTACGGTTTTGGTCTCCTTACTTGAGAAAGGACGTACTGGCACTGGAGGGTGTGCAGAGGAGATTCACTAGGTTAATCCCAGAGCTGAAGGGGTTGGATTACGAGGAGAGGTTGAGTAGACTGGGACTGTACTCGTTGGAATTTAGAAGGATGAGGGGGGATCTTATAGAAACATATAAAATTATGAAGGGAATAGATAGGATAGATGCGGGCAGGTTGTTTCTACTGGCGGGTGAAAGCAGAATTAGGGGACATGGCCTCAAAATAAGGGGAAGTAGATTTAGGACTGAGTTTAGAGGGAACTTCTTCACCCAAAGGGTTGTTAATCTATGGAATTCCTTGCCCAGTGAAGCAGTTGAGGCTCCTTCATTAAATGTTTTTAAGGTAAAGATAGATAGTTTTTTGAAGAATAAAGGGATTAAGGGTTATGGTGTTGGGCGGGAAAGTGGAACTGAGTCCACAAAAGATCAGCCATGATCTCATTGAATGGCGGAGCAGGCTCGAGAGGCCAGATGGCCTACTCCTGCTCCTAGTTCTTATGTTCTTATGTGGGTTAATGCAAAATCAACCGAGGTTTATTGAATAGGTCTTGACTATGCAACTGCTTGGTACTAGACTAGCCCGTGCAGCAGCCGATGGCGTTACGTATGTCATTTGATTCCGCTCTTAAAGAGACATTGCACACAACTACATAACCCATATTGATAACACCACCCACGGGAGAACGTGCAGACTCCGCACAGACTGTGTCCCAAGCCGCGAATCGAACCTGGGATCCTGGCGCTGTAGATGCGTCTGTGCAGAGGGATCTGGGTGCCTTTGTTCATGAATCACAGAAAGTCGGTTTGCAGCTACAGCATGTAATTAAAAAGGCAAATGGAATGTTGGCGTTTATTGCAAAAATACTGGAGTATAAAAGTAGAGAAGTGTTGTTGCAATTGTGTAGGGTGTTGGTGAGGCCACATCTGGAGTATTGTGTCCAGTTTTGGTCTCCTTATATGAGGAAAGATGGGGTGGGCATTGGAGGCAGTTCAGAGGAGGTTCACCAGATTGATTCCGGGGATGAAAGAGTTGGCGTATGAGGAGAGATTGAACAGTTTGGGCTTATACTCGCTGGAGTTTAGAAGGATGGGGGGGGGGGGGGGATCTGATTGAGATGTATCAAATACTAAAGGGATTGATAAAGTAAACATAGACCAACCGTTCCCCCTTGTGGGGCAATCTAGAGCGAGAGGTAACGGATATAGGTGTGAGAGGCGGTAGATTTACAACTGAGATGAGGAGGAACTACTTCTCGCAGAGGGTGTTGAATTTGTGGAACTCGCTGCCCCATAGTGCGGTGCAATCTGAGTCATTAAATGGTTTCGAGAGGGAAATAGATATATTTCTGTGTTTAAAAAACAGGTTAAAGTGATATGGGCAACAGGTGGGGAGGTGGATTTGAGACCAGGAAGAGATCAACAGTGCTCCGAAAGCTAGTGTTTGAAAGAAACCTGTGAAAACACCCATGCACAGTGGAGAACAGTCTTTCACAAAAAGGTCCTTGCAGTATGGAAAATTCCTTGGTTTGAAGCGGTTGGACTGAAATATATTAATCGATGGTTACAGCGCAGAAGGCGGCCAATTGGCCCAATCGTGTCCACTCCCGTCGGCAAAGATCTGACTACACTAATCCCATTTTCCAGCACTTGGCCCAAAGGCCTGGAGGTTCGGCAGCGCAAGTGTCCCAAGATATTGGAATATTGTAAAGGTAGTGATCTCTGCCTTGGAAGGTTGTGGATGGTGAGGACAAGTAACAACTTCCAGGACTGAGGTCAATAGATTTTTGTTGGGAAGATTATTAGTGATGTGAAGCAAAATGGATGGAGTAAAGGTAAAAAAGCAGCCAGGAACTATTTGACTGGCAGACCAGGTTGAATGACAGCCTTCTCTCTTCCTATGCTTGTAAAATCAAGCCTGCTCGATAACATCAGGACATTTTTTTTTTTTTAAAGTTTTTTTAAAAAAATAAATTTAGATTACCCAATAATTTTTTCCAATTAAGGGGCAATTTAGCGTGGCCAATCCACCTACTCTGCACATTTTTGGGTTGTGGGGGTGAAACCCACGCAGACACGGGGAGAATGTGCAAACTCCACACAGACAGTGACCCAGAGCCGGGATCGAACCTGGGACCTCAGCGCCGTGAGGCGGTTGTGCTAACCACTAGGCCACCGTGCTGCCCTATAACATCAGGACATGACGCACGCCTGCGATTGGGCACTGGGCTCCTGGTGAGTGACGCTCAGTGTTAAGGACAGCAAAGTGTTTTATGACTCATTATTTGGGCAGTCTGACCCAGAGGTCGCATGCAGTAGGAAATGGAAAAATGTCACACTAACGTTGGACAGGCAATACAGTACTCTGAGGTTGGGTTTCAAATACATTGATGAAAAAGGGTCGAGGGAACATTACTCTGCACTGGCATTGGAGTATCTGATCGGGGCAGTGTAGAGAGAGCTTTACTCTGTATCTAACCCCGTGCTGTCCCTGTCCTGGGAATGTTTGATGGGGACAGTGTAGAGGGAGCTTTACTCTGTATCTAATCCCGTGCTGTACCTGTCCTGGGAGTGTTTGATGGGGGCAGTGTAGAGGGAGCTTTACTCTGTATCTAACCCCGTGCTGTACCTGCCCTGGGAGTGTTTGATGGGGACAGTGTAGAGGGAGCTTTACTCTGTATCTAACCCCGTGCTGTACCTGTCCTGGGAGTGTTTGATGGGGACAGTGTAGAGGGAGCTTTACTCTGCATCTAACCCCGTGCTGTACCTGTCCTGGGAGTGTTTGATGCGGACAGTGTAGAGGGAGCTTTACTCTGTATCTAACCCCGTGCTGTACCTGTCCTGGGAGTGTTTGATGGGGACAGTGTAGAGGGAGCTTCACTCTGTATCTACCCCGTGCTGTACCTGTCCTGGGAGTGTTTGATGGGAACAGTGTAGAGGGAGCTTTACTCTGCATCTAACCTCGTGCTGATCCTGTCCTGGGAGTGTTTGATGGGGACAGTGTAGAGGGAGCTTTACTCTGTATCTAACCCCCTGCTGTACCTGTCCTGGGAGTGTTTGATGGGGACAGTGTAGAGTGAGCTTTACTCTGTATCTAACCCCGTGCTGTACCTGTCCTGGGAGTGTTTGATGGGGATAGTGTAGAGGGAGCTTTACTCTGTATCTAACCCCGTGCTGTACCTGTCCTGGGAGTGTTTGATGAGGACAGTGTAGAGGCAGCTTTACTCTGTATCTAACCCCGTGCTGTACCTGTCCTGGGAGTGTTTGATGGGGACAGTGTAGAGGGAGCTTTACTCTGTATCTAACCCCGTGCTGTACCTGTTCTGGGAGTGTTTGATGGGGACAGTGTAGAGGGAGCTTTACTCTGTATCTAACCCCGTGCTGTACCTGTCCTGGGAGTGTTTGATGGGGACAGTGTAGAGGGAGCTTTACTCTGTATCTAACCCCCTGCTGTACCTGTCCTGGGAGTGTTTGATGGGGACAGTGTCGAGGGAGCTTTACTCTGTATCTAACCCTGTGCTGTACCTGTCCTGGGAGTGTTTGATGGGGACAGTGCAGAGGGAGCTTTACTCTGTATCTAACCCCGTGTTGTACCTGTCCTGGGAGTGTTTGATGGGGACAGTGCAGAGGGAGCTTTACTCTGTATCTAACCCCGTGCTGTACCTGTCCTGGGACTGTTTGATGGGGACAGTGTCGAGGGAGCTTTACTCTGTATCTAACCCCGTGCTGTACCTGTCCTGGGACTGTTTGATGGGGACAGTGTCGAGGGAGCTTTACTCTGTATCTAACCCCGTGCTGATCCTGTCCTGGGAGTGTTTGATGGGGACAGTGTAGAGGGAGCTTTACTCTGTATCTAACCCCATGCTGTACCTGTCCTGGGAGTGTTTGATGGGGACAGTGTAGAGGAAGCTTTACTCTGTATCTAACCCCGTGCTGTACCTGTCCTGGGAGTGTTTGATGGGGACAGTGTAGAGGGAGCTTTACTCTGTATCTAACCCCGTGCTGTACCTGTCCTGGGAGTGTTTGATGGGGACAGTGTAGAGGGAGCTTTCCTCTGTATCTAACCCCGTGCTGTACCTGTCCTGGGAGGGTTTGATGGGGACAGTGTAGAGGGAGCATTACTCTGTATCTAACCCCGTGCTGTACCTGTCCTGGGAGTGTTTGATGGGGACAGTGCAGAGGGAGCTTTACTCTGTATCTAACCCCGTGTTGTACCTGTCCTGGGAGTGTTTGATGGGGACAGTGCAGAGGGAGCTTTACTCTGTATCTAACCCCGTGCTGTACCTGTCCTGGGACTGTTTGATGGGGACAGTGTCGAGGGAGCTTTACTCTGTATCTAACCCCGTGCTGTACCTGTCCTGGGACTGTTTGATGGGGACAGTGTCGAGGGAGCTTTACTCTGTATCTAACCCCGTGCTGATCCTGTCCTGGGAGTGTTTGATGGGGACAGTGTAGAGGGAGCTTTACTCTGTATCTAACCCCATGCTGTACCTGTCCTGGGAGTGTTTGATGGGGACAGTGTAGAGGGAGCTTTACTCTGTATCTAACCCCGTGCTGTACCTGTCCTGGGAGTGTTTGATGGGGACAGTGTAGAGGGAGCTTTGCTCTGTATCTAACCCCGTGCTGTACCTGTCCTGGGAGTGTTTGATGGGGACAGTGTAGAGGGAGCTTTCCTCTGTATCTAACCCCGTGCTGTACCTGTCCTGGGAGGGTTTGATGGGGACAGTGTAGAGGGAGCATTACTCTGTATCTAACCCCGTGCTGTACCTGTCCTGGGAGTGTTTGATGGGGACAGTGTAGAGGGAGCTTTACTCTGTATCTAACCCCGTGCTGTACCTGTCCTGGGAGTGTTTGATGGGGACAGTGTAGAGGGAGCTTTACTCTGTATCTAACCCCGTGCTGTACCTGTCCTGGGAGTGTTTGATGGGGACAGTGTAGAGGGAGCTTTGCTCTGTATCTAACCCCGTGCTGTACCTGTCCTGGGAGTGTTTGATGGGGACAGTGTAGAGGGAGCTTTCCTCTGTATCTAACCCCGTGCTGTACCTGTCCTGGGAGGGTTTGATGGGGACAGTGTAGAGGGAGCATTACTCTGTATCTAACCCCGTGCTGTACCTGTCCTGGGAGTGTTTGATGGGGACAGTGTAGAGGGAGCTTTACTCTGTATCTAACCCCGTGCTGTACCTGTCCTGGGAGTGTTTGATGGGGACAGTGCAGAGGGAGCTTTACTCTGTATCTAAGTCTGTAAATAGTCATAAAGAGGAAATGATGCAGCAGTACAGACACTGGTTAGTGTTCGTGATCAATGTGGTTATGTGGCTGTGTGTAAATTGAATCTGCACTGTGCAGATGATGGAATATCTGCCCAGTGTCATGAAGGCTCTGATATTACTTGACTCTGCAGCATTGCAGATTATATTGAATTTATCTTGTCGGATAACAATTCCATATCAAGCCTCAGTGGCTCATGTACGAACATACAAACTGGGAGCAAGAGTCGGCCACTCGGCCCCTCGAGTCTGGTTCAATAAGAGCACCTCTCAATCTTCGAAACTCCAATGGATACACCACCCAGCCTGTCCAACCTTTCCTCCTACAATAACCCCCACCTCACCCCTCCCCATCTCCAAACTCAGTAGAGTGAACCCCCTCTGGACTCCTTACATGCTTATATCCCTTCTTAAATAAGGACACCAAAACTGTGCGCAATATTCCAGGCGTGGCCTCACAGAGGCTCTAGCAAAGCTTCCCTACTTTAATCTTCCATCCCTCTTGCTTTCCTAATCACTCGCTGTACCTGCAGACTAACGTTTTGTGATTTATGTACCAGGACACCCAGATCCCTCTGTACCTCAGAGTTCTGCAACCCCCTCTCCATTTAAATACTCCCCTGCTCTACTCTTCCTGGGAGTGGACAAGTTCACGTTTTCCCACATTGTACTCCATCTGCCAAGCGTTTTCCCACTCACTAAACCTATCTCTGTCCCTTTGTGGCCTCCTTATGTCCTCTTCACAACTTACTATCTTGATGTCATCAGCAAATTTAGTGACCTTCCCTTCTCTCCTGTAATCCAAGCCATTGGTATAAATCATTGGCTTCATTAAAAGAATTGGCACCAATGTGTTGAGCTGTGCCTTGCTGAGATCACACCTTTGAACCCATTATTCCCAGACACTCATTCCCACTCTGCTTTGATTAATTTGTTAAAATAATGTGATTATATTTCTCAATTTGCATTTTGCTTACATAGGGCTAGTGAGACTGGGTGCCCACATGACGGCACTTTTAACGTCGCGGCTCTCGTCCTCGGCTTACTGGCTCCTGTGATCATAGTATTCCTCAAGTGGAAATCCATAATCAAAGGTATCTTTGAAATTTCAGCAGTTTGTGAACTTCATTTTGAATTCCCCCAGGCTGTCTGCGTATTGGAAACATATTGGAGCACTTAACCAGCAAGGCAGAAAAGAGAGGTTTCAATGTCAGAGCTCAGGGGTGGTCACTGGGTGGGGGGGGGGGGGACACGACATTGTCAAAGAGCCAGGGAGAGGGGTGATGAAGAGATGGTTTCACTTTGAGAGGGAATGACAGGAAGCAGGGCAAGTTGTGACTGGCGTATGAGCGATGGGAAGTAGTAAGATGGGACGCAAGGGGAGGGGAAGCCAAGGAGGGAGAGAGCAGTGTTGGAGCGGCGGGGGGTTGTTGGGAGTGGGGTGGGTGGGGAAGAGGGTAAACTCTGGGTGTAATGGGAGAGGGAGACATTGCTGTGTTCAAGGGGGTGGTTATGCTTTTCATAATGCACTGGCTGTTTGGTAGACCAGGGGGGTTGGGCAAGTTGGCAAGGCCTTCCAGCAGTGGCTTCGGCCTGAGCAGACAAGCCTTTAATGGACTGTCTCTGTCTCTTACAATATTTAACTAAAGGGAATTCTGAATCACCCAGATCTCAATGTCAGATGGGCCGGTGGACTGTGATGTACCACAGACATGTCTATGATCCCTGACTATTTCACGGTTTCCATCCAGTGACAGGAAATCTATCGATTCTGGTGTTTTCTGGGCTGGTTTACCTGTTTTAGAGCAGCAGCCTGTAGACACCCCCCTGAGCCATGTCCCTGAGCCATGTGTGTCATTGTTGACCATGGCTCAGATTAGTTCACTCAACATAGCTTGAATCTGGGCACTGGCTGGTGTCCTGGGTGAACCTGACACTAATATTCGGAGGCTCACAAGTGTGCATGCACTCTGGCCAACTGTCTGGATGGGTTCTGCTCACAAGAGCCTGACCCACTTCTGCCAGAAATCCATTAGATCAGCCAGACAAGCAATCCGGAGAATTGAGATCTTTTGTGAATAGTGGAAACCCGTTGTAAGATTGAAAGGAACCTGGTTCATTAATGTCGGGTACTAAAATGAAACCAAATTTTGTGGACAGAGAGTTACAGTTTCAACTCGATAACCGTCATCAGAATTGGAAGTGCAGTTTGGAAGAAGAGTCGCCTTTAACTCAAAACGTTAACTGTCTCCCTCTCCACAGATGCTGCCAGACCTGCTTCAGGTTTCCAGCACATCTGTTTTTATCTGTGGGCGGAACGGTAGCATGGTGGTTAGCACAGTTGCTTCACAGCGCCAGCGTTCCAGGTTCGATTCCCGGCTGGGTGACTGTCTGTGTGGAGTCTGCATGTTCTCCCCGTGTGTGTGGATTTCCTCCGGGTGCTCCGGTTTCCTCCCACAGTCCAAAGATGTGCAGGTTAGGTGGATTTGCTGTGATAAATTGCCCTTGGGTTAGGTGGGGTTGCTGGTTTATGAGGATAGGGTGGAGGTGTGGGTTAAGTAGGGTGCTCTTTCTAAGAGCCTGTGCAGACCTGATGGGCCAAATGGCCTCCTTCTGCTCTGTAAATTCTATGATGATCTATTTCATTATTATCAGAAATGTGTCATGTGTGAATGGTATTAAAAAAAGCTATTCGATCTTTTTGTGTATTTTAGCTATTCAAGCCTGTTCAAAGGTAAGCTATTTTTGTTTCCTTCACCAAGCTCAATGTTGGTTATCATCTGGGATCAAACAATGGGGATAAAATTTATTTGGGACGGGAGTGAATGTACCGCGCCCCTTCCACCCAACTTGATTTGCTTTCCGATCAGAGTCAATTACCACCCACCCGAGATCAATTTCAATCCTGACGTCTTTTCACTTCCTCGCTTAGTGCAGTGTTTCCATGGAGATGGACAGACTCACTTCAGTTCGTCGACCAATGTTTTGAGATAAGGAGCTGGATTCTCCGGTCCCCCAGCTCCGTGTTTCCGGACCGTGCGCCGTTCGCTGGCAGCGGGAATCTACCTTCCCGCCGCTTGTCAATGGGATTTCCCATGGAAGCCACCCCCACCCCGGCGGGGGTGCAATGCCGGCGGGAAAAGTGAATCGCGCCAACTGGAGAATTACGGCCATTATTATAGAGAAGCCGCTTTTTAATTCTCCTCCAGTTCCCCTCCCCCTCTGTCAGCAGGCTCTCGAATCATGAAAGCCGACTTCAATTGTGTCCTCCATTAATCTGAGGCCTCTCTGGAGCAAGAACCTTGATTTCCCTGCCAATGATAAATGTTGGTCCTGCCAAGGTGCGGAACATGACATTTATTGAAATGAAGCACCATTTGGCAATGTGGGTCTACTCCCCGAGCACATCTGCATCTCTTTGGTTTTTCACTCCTATCTTTGCAGACACTTTGTCGTCATCTGCAAATGTCTTGCTTATATTCCCAACGTCACTCTTTTTGTGTGGTTGGTGGTGTGGTTGGTTGGGGGGGGGGGGGGGGATGATGAGGATGCATGTATCATGTCTCCATGTTGAACCAGATCCATTAGCTGCAACGTTTGGATGCTGATTTGGAGCCAATTCCTAATATCAAGTACAAAGAAGCTTATCAAAGGCTTCCTGACGAGCATCTACTGAGGGCAACACGGTAGCACAGTGGTTAGCACAATTGCTTCACAGCTCCCGGGTCCCAGGTTCGATTCCCGGCTTGGGTGACTGTCTGTGCGGAGTCTGCACGTTCTCCCCGTGTCTGCGTGGGTTTCCTCCGGGCGCTCCGGGTTCCTCCCACAGCCCAAAGATGTGGAGGTTAGGTGGACTGGCCATGCTAAATTGCCCTTAGTGTTGGGTGGGGTTACTGGGTTATGGGGATAGGGTGGAGGTGTGCGGTTGGGTAGGGTGCTCTTTCCAAGGGCCAGTGCAGACTCGATGGGCCGAATGGCCTCCTTCTGTACTGTAAATTCTATGAAATCTATGAATCTCCCTCCTTCACTACTTTAGTGATTGCCTATAAATATTCTTTAGAAATTGTAAATTTCTAAATATCCTAACCCTTTCCCAGTAATCATAATAGGAATCTCCAACAAGCCATTCTCAATAATGGGCATTAAGCTAATATGCCTATCATTTCCTGTCTCTGTTCCATTTTTTGAAAGTAGGAACTGCATGAGATAGCTTTCAGTGTACCAGAACGATTCCTGACTTTAATGAACTATTGAAGATACAGGCAAGAGATTCACAGAGCACCTGTCCCCTCTCTTTAATAACCCCTGGATGGTTATTATTCAGACCTGGCTTGTGTGAGCTTGTCAACTATTTTTGGTGAATTTAGCTCATTTAAAACATGGATTCTGATCATCTGCAACTTTTGCTTCACAGTGAGGTCTTTTTCAAGTATTTTTATTCCACAAATTTTCATTTTTACAAACCACCTAGCCCACCAGCACCCCCAAATGATGCTGAACACCATCCTGCAAAACCTTTCCACCTTCGGGCAGGCCCAAAGTATATGTATGTGGTTCACGGGACCCTCCTCTAGCATCACCCCCGGCTCTTCCTCCCATCTCGCCTTAACCCTCTCCATGGGCACCCTATCCTCCCGTAAATCGCCGAGATGACCCCCTCTCCAACCAGCTGACAGCAACGCGGAGGCAGGCTCTCTTGGGAAGATTGGGCAGACCTTCCTCGCAAAGTCCCACACCTGCATATACACTTCCACCCTGCCAGCCCAAACTTCTCGCCCAACTCTTGCAGACTCGCAAGCCGCCCTCCCAGAAGCCGACCCTTTGTTTCCTTGAATCCCCCCGCCCCCTCTTCCCATCCCAGGAATCTTGCATCCATTCTCCCCCGCTCAAACCCATGATTCTCCCAGTCGGCATCTTCCCACCCTAAACTACCTCCAGATCTCCAGCGTGGCCGCCACCACTGGACACACCGAGTACTTTCCTGGGGCCATCGGGAGCGGCGCCGTTGCCAGCGCCCGCAACCCCGACCCCCTGCAAGAGCCCACCGCTTCACAGTGAGGTTCAGAGTTGGTCAGATTGGCACAGCACTGTTCAAAAGGCAGAACGAGCATCCTCACCAACAGGCACTGTGAGGAAACCAATATTGACTGAAAGAGAGAGGTGGTGATAATGGAGGCTGATTTAATGACAGCCTTGAGTTTATTTATAGATTGTGAAGTTGTCTCTTTAACTCAGTGTGTTCTCACATAGGTGACCAATGGTGTAGTTAACCAGCAACCCGTGCAAGAACAGGGGTCTACAGATTATTTGTGTGTTTCAGTAGAAGAGGCATCAAGTGGCACCGTCCACTTTGCAAACTGCAAACAGACCAATGAACTCGCACTGAATGAAAAAGATGGTAAGTACTCAGCCTTTCCGGTACAACTGCGTGTCGGCAACGAGCAAGGGCGTAACAGGCTTCCCTCCCGGTCTTCTTCAGTTTCCAGATGTATCGTATATATAGTATAGGTATAACGGGTATAGGGTGGATACGTGGGTTTGAGTAGGGTGATCATTGCTCGGCGCAACATCGAGGGCCGAAAGGCCTGTTCTGTGCTGTACTGTTCTATGTTCTATGTTCTATCTGCATGACCCTGAATCTCCCATACTCAGCACAAGTGGATAGCACTGTGGCTTCACGGCGCCAGGGTCCCAGGTTCGATTCCCCGCTGGGTCACTGCCTGTGCAGCGTCTGCACATCCTCCCCGTGTGTGCGTGGGTTTCCTCCGGGTGCTCCGGTTTCCTCCCACTGTCCAAAGACGTGCAGGTTAGGTGGATTTGCCATGATAAATTGTCCCTTAGTGTCCAAAAAGGTTAGTTGGGGTTATTGGGTTACGAGTATAGGGTGGAAGTGAGGGTTAAAGTGGGTTGGTGCAGACTCGATGGGCCGAATGGCCTCCTCCTCCACTGTATGTTCTATGTTCAGTGTGGATATGTATTGGACAGGAATGAGTCACAGACACTAATGGCACGGTAGCCACACTGAGATATGGCTGCAAACCATTCAAGACTAGGATATAAATACACCAGGTTATACGGTAGAATTAGGAAATAGAAGACTGTTGTGGGAGTTAGGGGAGACACTTCACTGAAGGCTGAAAATTAGTAAGCAAATTTGGAGGGCAGAAGAAACAAAAGGCTAAAAATAGATAACAAAGAATCTGATAGAGCTAAATGGTACATACTTCAAGGCAAGAGTAAATAAAGTCCCCACAGTCCCAGATGCCCATAGGCTGCTTTCCCCTTTGAGGGGGAGAGCTGACTGGTGGTGATTTAACCTGAGGATCACCACACCTCAGGCAAGGGGCACGGGTGAGAATCTCCAGAGCAATAACATCCTCCTGTAATGTGGTGACCAGAACTGTACACAATACTCCAGTTGTGGCCTCACCAGGGTTTAATACAATTCCAACATCATAGCCTTTACTTTTATATTCTATACCTCTGCCAATGAAGGAGAGCATTCCATCTGCTTTCTTCACAACCTTGTCTACTTGAACTGCTGCCTTTAGGGACCTGTGTACCTGTACTCCAAGATCTCATCTACCCCTCTTGGTATATTCCCATTTATTGTGTACTCCCTATAACTGTTTGACCTCCCTAAATGTATGATCTCTGTGTTAAATTCCATCCGCCACTTTATCGGCCACTCCACCAACCCATCTATATCACTTTCAGGATTGTAACTATCCTCTACACTGTCCACCACTCGGCCAATCTTAGTGTCATCTGCAAATTTACCAATCGTGCTTGGGTTGGTAGGTGCAAGTTACATAGGTCATTCCGCTGCTTAAGAAAGGTGAGAGAGGAGAACCAGGAAATGATAGATATCTGGGATTGAATTCTCGTTTGGCAGACTATGTTCTCCCGCCGGAGCTGAATCGGCGGCTGACATGCGCTCGCACTGGGAGCGAGAATCCAGAGGGGACTCACTATCCCCGGCCCTGCAAATTTACGGATGGTTGGAATTGCAAGGGATCCCCTCGCGAATCCCACTATGGGGACGGCAATTCAGCGGGCGGGTCAATAGCGAGATCCGGCAGCTCACTTCCCCTTACCCCTTGCAAGGCAATTCCGCCCCCCACCACCACCATGGGATTTGCTCGGTCACCCCCCCCCCCCCCCCCCCCCCCAAAGTACGAAGGGTGATCCGATCCATGCCACCAGCCCCACCACCAGAGATCCCACCCCCCCAATGACAAAACCTGCACCAAAAATCCCCCACAACCGAGCCTCCCTATCGTAGATCCCCCCCCCCCAAAAGAGAGCCCCTCCCCCCAAATCAGTGATCCCCAAAAAGACACCATCCCGATTGAAGTCCCCCCCAAAACACAGTCCCCCACCAGAGACACAACCCCCCCCCCCCCCCCCCCCCCCCCAATAACAGAGCCCCCTGTTTGGAAGCTAGAGGGCAGTCCAGGCTGAAGCAGTGAAAAAGATCACTGCTTTAAAACTCTCCTTCCCCACACCTCCTGGCTCAGGCAGAGAAAGAAGCGCCTGAAAATTCCGAGAAAGTTGAAACCCCCTCAGATCTTTGCAAGGCTTTCATTAACATCAATGGGAATTGATTGCACTAGGCTGTGATTGCAATCTTGCACACAGCCAGCAGGTTTGGATAATTTAATTTAACTTCCCTTCATGCTTGAATAGATCTCGGGTACCCTGCTGTGCAACTAACCACAATGTTTGTAAACATCGAGCCGTAAATAATAGTTTGTGGACCACATCAAAACCAGTGAAGTGCTCTCACTTTCACTTTTTCTCTGCAGAAAGCGCTTAACTGCTTTTGGTACACTGGGTTATCACACTGTCCTTTCACACTCTGGGACTGGGTACAGTGGGTTATCACACTGTCCTGTCACACTCTGGGACTGGGTACAGTGGGTTATCACACTGTCCTTTCACACTCTGGGACTGGGTACAGTGGGTTATCACACTGTCCTTTCACACTCTGGGACTGGGTACAGTGGGTTATCACACTGTGCCTTTCACACTCTGGGACTGGGTACAGTGGGTTATCACACTGTCCTTTCACACTCTGGGACTGGGTACAGTGGGTTATCACACTGTCCTTTCACACTCTGGGACTGGGTACAGTGGGTTATCACACTGCCCTTTCACACTCTGGGACTGGGTGGTACAGTGGGTTATCACACTGTCCATTCACACTCTGGGACTGGGTACAGTGGGTTATCACACTGTCCTTTCACACTCTGGGACTGGGTACAGTGGGTTATCACACTGTCCTTTCACACTCTGGGACAGGGTACAGTGGGTTATCACACTGTCCTTTCACACTCTGGGACTGGGTACAGTGGGTTATCACACTGTCCTTTCACACTCTGGGACTGGGAACAGGGGGTTATCACACTGTCCTTTCACACTCTGGGACTGGGTACAGTGGGTTATCACACTGCCCTTTCACACTCTGGGACTGGGTACAGTGGGTTATCACACTGTCCATTCACACTCTGCGACTGGGTGGTACAGTGGGTTATCACACTGTCCTTTCACACTCTGGGACTGGGTACAGTGGGTTATCACACTGTCCTTTCACACTCTGGGACTGGGTACAGTGGGTTATCACACTGTCCTTTCACACTCTGGGACTGGGTACAGTGGGTTATCACACTGTCCTTTCACACTCTGGGACTGGGTACAGTGGGTTATCACACTGCCCTTTCACACTCTGGGACTGGGTACAGTGGGTTATCACACTGTCCTTTCACACTCTGGGACTGGGTACAGTGGGTTATCACACTGCCCTTTCACACTGGGACTGGGTGGTACAGTGGGTTATCACACTGTCCTTTCACACTCTGGGACGGGGTACAGTGGGTTATCACACTGTCCTTTCACACTCTGGGACTGGGTACAGTGGGTTATCACACTGTCCTTTCACACTCTGGGACTGGGTACAGTGGGTTATCACACTGTCCTTTCACACTCTGGGACTGGGTACAGTGAGTTATCACACTGTCCTTTCACACTCTGGGGCTGGGTACAGTGGGTTATCACACTGTCCTTTCACACTCTGGGACTGGGTACAGTGGGTTATCACACTGCCCTTTCACACTCTGGGACTGGGTACAGTGGGTTATCACACTGTCCTGTCACACTCTGGGACTGGGTACAGTGGGTTATCACACTGTCCTTTCACACTCTGGGACTGGGTACAGTGGGTTATCACACTGTCCTTTCACACTCTGGGACTGGGTACAGTGGGTTATCACACTGTCCTTTCACACACTGGGACTGGGTACAGTGGGTTATCACACTGTCCTTTCACACTCTGGGACTGGGTACAGTGGGTTATAACACTGTCCTTTCACACTCTGGGACTGGATACAGTGGGGTATCACACTGTCCTTTCACACTCTGGGACTGGGTACAGTGGGTTATCACACTGTCCTTTCACACTCTGGGACTGGGTACAGTGGGTTATCACACTGTCCTTTCACACTCTGGGACTGGGCACAGTGGGTTATCACACTGTCCTTTCACACTCTAGGACTGGGTACAGTGGGTTATCACACTGTCCTTTCACACTCTGGGACTGGGTACAGTGGGTTATCACACTGTCCTTTCACACTCTGGGACTGGGCACAGTGGGTTATCACACTGTCCTTTCACACTCTGGGACTGGGTACAGTGGGGTATCACACTGTCCTTTCACACTCTGGGACTGGGTACAGTGGGTTATCACACTGTCCTTTCACACTCTGGGACTGGGGTACAGTGGGTTATCACATGGTCCTTTCACACTCTGGGACTGGATACAGTGGGTTATCACACTGCCCTTTCACACTCTGGGACTGGGTACAGTGGGGTATCACACTGTCCTTTCACACTCTGGGACTGGGTACAGTGGGTTATCACACTGTCCTTTCACACTCTGGGACTGGGTACAGTGGGTTATCACACTGTCCTTTCACACTCTGGGACTGGGTACAGTGGGTTATCACACTGTCCTTTCACACTCTGGGACTGGGCACAGTGGGTTATCACACTGTCCTTTCACACTCTAGGACTGGGTACAGTGGGTTATCACACTGTCCTTTCACACTCTGGGACTGGGTACAGTGGGTTATCACACTGTCCTTTCACACTCTGGGACTGGGCACAGTGGGTTATCACACTGTCCTTTCACACTCTGGGACTGGGTACAGTGGGTTATCACACTGCCCTTTCACACTCTGGGTCTGGATACAGTGGGTTATCACACTGTCCTTTCACACTCTGGGACTGGGCACAGTGGGTTATCACACTGTCCTTTCACACTCTGGGACTGGGTACAGTCGGTTATCACACTGTCCTTTCACACTCTGGGACTGGGTACAGTGGGTTATCACACTGTCCTTTCACACTCTGGGACTGGGTACAGTGGGTTATCACACTGTCCTTTCACACTCTGGGACTGGGTACAGTGGGTTATCACACTGTCCTTTCACACTCTGGAACTGGGTACAGTGGGTTATCACACTGCCCTTTCACACTCTGGGACTGGGTACAGTGGGTTATCACACTGCCCTTTCACACTCTGGGACTGGGTACAGTGGGTTATCACACTGTCCTTTCACACTCTGGGACTGGGCACAGTGGGTTATCACACTGTCCTTTTCACACTCTGGGACTGGGTACAGTGGGTTATCACACTGTCCTTTCACACTCTGGAACTGGGTACAGTGGGTTATCACACTGTCCATTCGCACTCTGGGACTGGGTACAGTGGGTTATCACACTGCCCTTTCACACTCTGGGGCTGGGTACAGTGGGTTATCACACTGTCCTTTCACACTCTGGGACTGGGTACAGTGGGTTATCACACTGCCCTTTCACACTCTGGGTCTGGGTACAGTGGGTTATCACACTGTCCTTTCACACTCTGGGACAGGGTACAGTGGGTTATCACACTGTCCTTTCACACTCTGGGACTGGGTACAGTGGGTTATCACACTGTCCTTTCACACTCTGGGACTGGGTACAGTGGGTTATCACACTGTCCTTTCACACTCTGGGACTGGGTACAGTGGGGTATCACACTGTCCTTTCACACTCTGGGACTGGGTACAGTGGCTTATCACACTGTCCTTTCACACTCTGGGACTGGGTACAGTGGGTTATCACACTGTCCTTTCACACTCTGGAACTGGGTACAGTGGGTTATCACACTGTCCTTTCACACTCTGGGACTGGGTACAGTGGGTTATCACACTGTCCTTTCACACTCTGGGACTGGGCACAGTGGGTTATCACACTGTCCTTTCACACTCTGGGGCTGGGTACAGTGGGTTATCACACTGCCCTTTCACACTCTGGGACTGGGTACAGTGGGTTATCACACTGCCCTTTCACACTCTGGGACTGGGTACAGTGGGTTATCACACTGTCCTTTTCACACTCTGGGACTGGGTACAGTGGGTTATCACACTGTCCATTCACACTCTGGGACTGGGCACAGTCGGTTATCACACTGTCCTTTCAGACTCTGGGACTGGGTACAGTGGGTTATCACACTGTCCTTTCACACTCTTGGACTGGGTACAGTGGGTTATCACACTGACCTTTCGCACTCTGGGACTGGGTACAGTGGGTTATCACACTGTCCTTTCACACTCTGGGACTGGGTACAGTGGGTTATCACACTGTCCTTTCACACTCTGGGACTGGGCACAGTGGGTTATCACACTGTCCTTTCACACTCTGGGACTGGGTACAGTGGGTTATCACACTGTCCTTTCACACTCTGGGACTGGGCACAGTGGGTTATCACACTGTCCTTTCACACTCTGGGACTGGGTACAGTGGGTTATCACACTGTCCTTTCACACTTTGGGGCTGGGTACAGTGGGTTATCACACTGCCCTTTCACACTCTGGGACTGGGTACAGTGGGTTATCACACTGTCCTTTCACACTCTGGGACTGGGCACAGTGGGTTATCACACTGCCCTTTCACACTCTGGGTCTGGATACAGTGGGTTATCACACTGTCCTTTCACACTCTGGGACTGGGCACAGTGGGTTATCACACTGTCCTTTCACACTCTGGGACTGGGTACAGTCGGTTATCACACTGCACTTTCACACTCTGGGACTGGGTACAGTGGGTTATCACACTGCCCTTTCACACTCTGGGACTGGGTACAGTGGGTTATCACACTGTCCTTTCACACTCTGGGGCTGGGTACAGTGGGTTATCACACTGTCCTTTCACACTCTGGGACTGGGTACAGTGGGTTATCACACTGTCCTTTCACACTCTGGGACTGGGTACAGTGGGGTATCACACTGTCCTTTCACACTCTGGGATTGGGTACAGTGGGTTATCACACTGTCCTTTCACACTCTGGGACTGGGTACAGTGGGTTATCACACTGTCCTTTCACACTCTGTGAGTGTGTACAGTGGGTTATCACACTGTCCTTTCACACTCTGGGACTGGGCACAGTGGGTTATCACACTGTCCTTTCACACTCTAGGACTGGGTACAGTGGGTTATCACACTGTCCTTTCACACTCTGGGACTGGGTACAGTGGGTTATCACACTGTCCTTTCACACTCTGGGACTGGGCACAGTGGGTTATCACACTGTCCTTTCACACTCTGGGACTGGGTACAGTGGGTTATCACACTGCCCTTTCACACTCTGGGTCTGGATACAGTGGGTTATCACACTGTCCTTTCACACTCTGGGACTGGGCACAGTGGGTTATCACACTGTCCTTTCACACTCTGGGACTGGGTACAGTCGGTTATCACACTGTCCTTTCACACTCTGGGACTGGGTACAGTGGGTTATCACACTGTCCTTTCACACTCTGGGACTGGGTACAGTGGGTTATCACACTGTCCTTTCACACTCTGGGACTGGGTACAGTGGGTTATCACACTGTCCTTTCACACTCTGGATCTGGGTACAGTGGGTTATCACACTGCCCTTTCACACTCTGGGACTGGGTACAGTGGGTTATCACACTGCCCTTTCACACTCTGGGACTGGGTACAGTGGGTTATCACACTGTCCTTTCACACTCTGGGACTGGGCACAGTGGGTTATCACACTGTCCTTTTCACACTCTGGGACTGGGTACAGTGGGTTATCACACTGTCCTTTCACACTCTGGAACTGGGTACAGTGGGTTATCACACTGTCCTTTCACACTCTGGGACTGGGTACAGTGGGGTATCACACTGTCCTTTCACACTCTGGGACTGGGTACAGTGGCTTATCACACTGTCCTTTCACACTCTGGGACTGGGTACAGTGGGTTATCACACTGTCCTTTCACACTCTGGAACTGGGTACAGTGGGTTATCACACTGCCCTTTCACACTCTGGGACTGGGTACAGTGGGTTATCACACTGTCCTTTCACACTCTGGGACTGGGTACAGTGGGTTATCACACTGTCCTTTCACACTCTGGGACTGGGCACAGTGGGTTATCACACTGTCCTTTCACACTCTGGGGCTGGGTACAGTGGGTTATCACACTGCCCTTTCACACTCTGGGACTGGGTACAGTGGGTTATCACACTGCCCTTTCACACTCTGGGACTGGGTACAGTGGGTTATCACACTGTCCTTTTCACACTTTGGGACTGGGTACAGTGGGTTATCACACTGTCCATTCACACTCTGGGACTGGGCACAGTCGGTTATCACACTGTCCTTTCAGACTCTGGGACTGGGTACAGTGGGTTATCACACTGTCCTTTCACACTCTTGGACTGGGTACAGTGGGTTATCACACTGACCTTTCACACTCTGGGACTGGGTACGGTGGGTTATCACACTGTCCTTTCACACTCTGGGACTGGGTACAGTGGGTTATCACACTGTCCTTTCACACTCTGGGACTGGGCACAGTGGGTTATCACACTGTCCTTTCACACTCTGGGACTGGGTACAGTGGGTTATCACACTGTCCTTTCACACTCTGGGACTGGGCACAGTGGGTTATCACACTGTCCTTTCACACTCTGGGACTGGGTACAGTGGGTTATCACACTGTCCTTTCACACTCTGGGGCTGGGTACAGTGGGTTATCACACTGCCCTTTCACACTCTGGGACTGGGTACAGTGGGTTATCACACTGTCCTTTCACACTCTGGGACTGGGCACAGTGGGTTATCACACTGCCCTTTCACACTCTGGGTCTGGATACAGTGGGTTATCACACTGTCCTTTCACACTCTGGGACTGGGCACAGTGGGTTATCACACTGTCCTTTCACACTCTGGGACTGGGTACAGTCGGTTATCACACTGTCCTTTCACACTCTGGGGCTGGGTACAGTGGGTTATCACACTGCCCTTTCACACTCTGGGACTGGGTACAGTGGGTTATCACACTGCCCTTTCACACTCTGGGACTGGGTACAGTGGGTTATCACACTGTCCTTTCACACTCTGGGGCTGGGTACAGTGGGTTATCACACTGTCCTTTCACACTCTGGGACTGGGTACAGTGGGTTATCACACTGTCCTTTCACACTCTGGGACTGGGTACAGTGGGGTATCACACTGTCCTTTCACACTCTGGGATTGGGTACAGTGGGTTATCACACTGTCCTTTCACACTCTGGGACTGGGTACAGTGGGTTATCACACTGTCCTTTCACACTCTGGGAGTGTGTACAGTGGGTTATCACACTGTCCTTTCACACTCTGGGACTGGGCACAGTGGGTTATCACACTGTCCTTTCACACTCTAGGACTGGGTACAGTGGGTTATCACACTGTCCTTTCACACTCTGGGACTGGGTACAGTGGGTTATCACACTGTCCTTTCACACTCTGGGACTGGGCACAGTGGGTTATCACACTGTCCTTTCACACTCTGGGACTGGGTACAGTGGGTTATCACACTGCCCTTTCACACTCTGGGTCTGGATACAGTGGGTTATCACACTGTCCTTTCACACTCTGGGACTGGGTACAGTGGGTTATCACACTGTCCTTTCACACTCTGGGACTGGGTACAGTCGGGTTATCACACTGTCCTTTCACACTCTGGGACTGGGTACAGTGGGTTATCACACTGTCCTTTCACACTCTGGGACTGGGTACAGTGGGTTATCACACTGTCCTTTCACACTCTGGGACTGGGTACAGTGGGTTATCACACTGTCCTTTCACACTCTGGGAACTGGGTACAGTGGGTTATCACACTGCCCTTTCACACTCTGGGACTGGGTACAGTGGGTTATCACACTGCCCTTTCACACTCTGGGACTGGGTACAGTGGGTTATCACACTGTCCTTTCACACTCTGGGACTGGGCACAGTGGGTTATCACACTGTCCTTTCACACTCTGGGACTGGGTACAGTGGGTTATCACACTGTCCTTTCACACTCTGGAACTGGGTACAGTGGGTTATCACACTGCCCTTTCACACTCTGGGACTGGGTACAGTGGGTTATCACACTGCCCTTTCACACTCTGGGACTGGGTACAGTGGGTTATCACACTGTCCTTTCACACTCTGGGACTGGGCACAGTGGGTTATCACACTGTCCTTTCACACTCTAGGACTGGGTACAGTGGGTTATCACACTGTCCTTTCACACTCTGGGACTGGGTACAGTGGGGTATCACACTGTCCTTTCACACTCTGGGACTGGGTACAGTGGCTTATCACACTGTCCTTTCACACTCTGGGACTGGGTACAGTGGGTTATCACACTGTCCTTTCACACTCTGGAACTGGGTACAGTGGGTTATCACACTGCCCTTTCACACTCTGGGACTGGGTACAGTGGGTTATCACACTGTCCTTTCACACTCTGGGACTGGGTACAGTGGGTTATCACACTGTCCTTTCACACTCTGGGACTGGGTACAGTGGGTTATCACACTGTCCTTTCACACTCTGGGGCTGGGTACAGTGGGTTATCACACTGCCCTTTCACACTCTGGGACTGGGTACAGTGGGTTATCACACTGCCCTTTCACACTCTGGGACTGGGTACAGTGGGTTATCACACTGTCCTTTTCACACTCTGGGACTGGGTACAGTGGGTTATCACACTGTCCATTCACACTCTGGGACTGGGCACAGTCGGTTATCACACTGTCCTTTCAGACTCTGGGACTGGGTACAGTGGGTTATCACACTGTCCTTTCACACTCTTGGACTGGGTACAGTGGGTTATCACACTGACCTTTCACACTCTGGGACTGGGTACAGTGGGTTATCACACTGTCCTTTCACACTCTGGGACTGGGTACAGTGGGTTATCACACTGTCCTTTCACACTCTGGGACTGGGCACAGTGGGTTATCACACTGTCCTTTCACACTCTGGGACTGGGTACAGTGGGTTATCACACTGTCCTTTCACACTCTGGGACTGGGTACAGTGGGTTATCACACTGTCCTTTCACACTCTGGGACTGGGTACAGTGGGTTATCACACTGTCCTTTCACACTCTGGGGCTGGGTACAGTGGGTTATCACACTGCCCTTTCACACTCTGGGACTGGGTACAGTGGGTTATCACACTGTCCTTTCACACTCTGGGACTGGGCACAGTGGGTTATCACACTGCCCTTTCACACTCTGGGTCTGGATACAGTGGGTTATCACACTGTCCTTTCACACTCTGGGACTGGGCACAGTGGGTTATCACACTGTCCTTTCACACTCTGGGACTGGGTACAGTCGGTTATCACACTGTCCTTTCACACTCTGGGGCTGGGTACAGTGGGTTATCACACTGCCCTTTCACACTCTGGGA
The DNA here is from genome assembly GCF_902713615.1 of Scyliorhinus canicula. Classification (NCBI taxonomy): domain Eukaryota; kingdom Metazoa; phylum Chordata; class Chondrichthyes; order Carcharhiniformes; family Scyliorhinidae; genus Scyliorhinus; species Scyliorhinus canicula. The sequence continues at coordinate 7,749,334 of NC_052173.1, read as the reverse complement.
CTGGGTACAGTGGGTTATCACACTGCCCTTTCACACTCTGGGACTGGGTACAGTGGGTTATCACACTGTCCTTTCACACTCTGGGGTTGGGTACAGTGGGTTATCACACTGTCCTTTCACACTCTGGGACTGGGTACAGTGGGTTATCACACTGTCCTTTCACACTCTGGGACTGGGTACAGTGGGTTATCACACTGTCCTTTCACACTCTGGGACTGGGTACAGTGGGTTATCACACTGTCCTTTCACACTCTGGGACTGGTACAGTGGGTTATCACACTGTCCTTTCACACTCTGGGACTGGGTACAGTGGGTTATCACACTGTCCTTTCACACTCTGGGACTGGTACAGTGGGTTATCACACTGTCCTTTCACACTCTGGGACTGGGTACAGTGGGTTATCACACTGTCCTTTCACACTCTGGGACTGGGTACAGTGGG